>NW_005055908.1:0-5528 GCF_000277835.1 Geospiza fortis
CCATGTACATTTGATAAGGAGGTCAACTCTGCTATTCACTGTAGTATTCTCCAATTCCAAATTGGCACTATAAAAGATAACCCTAAACTCACCCCAATTAACATCAATAAAATAAAATGTGGTGGCACAACGTATTGAAAACACCAGTTGCAGTTGGTGACCATCGAAAGACTACATCCCATCAGTGATGATCTGCATCTTGTTTTATTCTTTGCAGAATTCTGCTTATTTCTTTTGTATCATGATGGACCGTAATTAGAATTTTTTCTCTGCTTTTCTGGATCTTCTTCAAAATTTCAATTAAGTCTTGCTGTTTAATTAATTGTCTTAACAATGTAAGGTCCATTCCAATAGGAGTAGGTGATAGCCTGCGATACATTGTGTAATTGTTTCTGATCAGCTGGTGGGATGTCACTGGTGCCAAATACGAAAAATCACACCCAATAATCTTAACAAAATTATAAATACAAAAATTAGAATGATTTCTACTAGGCAAAACCACACTGTAGTTATCGATTTCTACAAAAGTACAAGCAGTTCTTAAGCATACACAACCTTCACCAGTATACACAAGCACAGTTTTCTGCTAAGTGACTGGATGAATCTCGAAGTGGCAAATACTTTGTTCAGTGTCAAGGCACACATCTTGAGCATCAAGAATGTTGCTTTCCCAGATGAATCCTAGTTGTTCCTGGGTAACACAAGATTTTAAGTTTACTGTTTGCCACTTCTCATTCTGCTTTCGTGCCCACACTCTATGTTCTGAATGATAAAGCACCGTTTTGTCACGGTTTAGTCCTGGTGCAATGATGGGGTGAATAACATAAACAGTGGCTTTACTTATAGAAAACACAAAGGCAGTGACCACATTAGAAGCAGGATCATAGGTAAAATTTACCATAGTCCATCAAGATTGAAACTTTATTTGAAAATCAATCACATGATCCCAAACAATCTTTCGGATCTCAACTGGAAAATCACCTTCACCCCCTTCCTGTATGATCAAGGCTGATGTTGCCTGCATCCATAACTCTGCTTGCATACAACTGAAAGCTAAAGATACATTATCTTGAACGCTACTAAGTGCCTCTACTATTAACTTGTGGTCTTGGTCCCTGGCCTTTTCCATTTAGGTAGCACTTTTGAAATTTGCCACTGGCTAGTTCCTAATGCCAATAAAGATTTTAGTTTTATTAGTTCACTTGCTGCAGAAGCCAACTTGTTCATTAATATTTTTGATATCAGAATGTTTTCCCATGGATCCAGTGTACCAAATAAAAGCTTGGGACCAAGGCCACGCAACATAGTTTTGGCTAGAGGTACCCTCTAATTCTAAGACTTCAATTGTCATTACACACAAAACAATTCTGCAAATGAAATTACTAACTACTCCCAACCGCAATTTACTCATTTTGCCCAAGTAAGTTTTAGTTTCAGTTCATTATCTCCCGGTGTTACTTTCTAAGGGGCTTCTGGGACCTTCCTCACTCAAGAGTGGTGGATCCAGGCATTCTGTTCCTTGATCTTGATTGCGGTGAAGGTGGTGAGAAGCACCTGGAATGGTCCTTCCTACTGTGGTTCCAAAGTCTTTTCTGTAAGAGAGTTAACATATACAGATTCTCCAGGCTGTATGTCATGTACTGGTCCATCTAACTCCCTGCTCCGAGTTCCAGCCACGTGTTTCTCACTTTCTCTGAGCTGTTTACTTAATGCCACCATGTATGTGGCCAATGTCACCTCTCTGATGTGGGTGGACATTCCCTTTTGTATTCCATATAGTTTTCCATAAAGCATTTCAAAGGGGCTCAACTTTTCTTTGGCTCTAGGTTTAGTTTGAATTCACACTAATGCCAGTGGAAGAGCTTGGGGCCAGGGTAAATTAACTTCCTGTCCCAGTCTTAAAATTTCTCCACCTGGCTACTTGACTGGGGGTGGTATGGAATATGAAGTTCCCACTCTATGCCTAGGTGGCTGCTAATTTGTTGCACTATCCTGGAAATGAAATGCGATCCTCTATTTGAGGACATCGTGGCTGCGACTCCGAAGCGTGGTGTTATTTCTTGTAATGATACCCTGGTCACCTCCTGAGCCTTGACAGTCCTGGTGGGGAACGCTTCTGGCCACCCTGAAAATGTATCTGTCAATACCAATAAATACCAACAAATACCAACACTGCCCTTTTCTTGGGAGTTCTGAAAAGTCAATTTGCCACTGCTGCGCAGGCCCATGGCCCCTCCCAATCTGACCAAGTTTTGGCCTGGGGGTATTTTTGGGGTTAGTCTGGAGGCAAAGATCACACTGTCGGGTCACTTGAGTAATAGTGGCATATAAATTCCTGACAATGATTCTCTCAAAAAGGTGTTCAGGGCATCAACTCCCCAGTGTGTTTTCTGGTGTTCCTCCCTTACTAGTGACCACAACAAATGGGAAGGGATTATGAGCTTCTTTTTAATAGTAGCCCACCCCTCTTTGTCATATATCCCTTCCTGATCTTGGATTAACTTTCTGTCTTTATTCTGTCTTACCTTCAAGGGCCATCTGGAATTAGGGCTCCCCCAGTGGGAATCTCACCTTTTGGTGCTTCTTTTTCCTCTCTGTCCACCAGACCATTTCCTTCCTCCAATTCTGAGCTCACTTTCTGGTATGCCTTGATATGCATTCTCAGGTAACTGAACAGCTTCTAACAGTTTCATTCCTTCTTGTGCATCCAAATCACTCCATGTGCATGCATACCTTGAGTTTGCCAGTTCTCAGTTTTTTGTGCAGAGGCATTTGTTGGTAGCGGTCCAGACTCTATGAGCTCTCTGCAAGTGGTGACAGCATACCCAGCATGTCTCTTTCCGCTGATGACATAACTGCTCCCATCAGTGAACCAGGTCTCTGCATTATTGAGGGGGGTATCCTTCTAATCTGGACAACTGGAGTAGGTGGCCTTGATAGCTTCCAGGCAATCATGAATCACTGGTTCTCCTGTATCCCACTGAGAAAAGAAGCTGGGTTCACAAGTTTAGTGACTACAATGTCTACATCATCTTGTTCTACCATTATGTCTTGGTACTTCAGGAACCTTAGTGGGGACAGCCAGTGTCCTCCTTTTACTCCCAGCACTGCAGACACTGTATGGGACCCTAGCAGAGTCATCTTCTGGCCTAGGGTGAACTTGCGTGCTTCTTTTCGGTCTTGCCTTAGAGTCCTTTGCCCAGCATTGACCTCATAATCCAGGTAGGTGACTGCTGGCTTCACTATCTGAGCCTTTTCTGAAGTATTCTATACCCTTGTAAAGCTAAAAAAAGTTCAGGAGGCTTACCATCTAATCCACACATGCCTCTTGGGTTTGGGTAGCTATCAGGAGGTTGTCTACATACTGCAGCAGCTGTCCTTCCTCTGATGGAGCTTCCCAGGACTCTAGATCTTTTGCAGGTTGTTGTTCTCTGAATATCCTGGGGCTGTTGTTAAACCTTGGGGCAATACTATCTATGTGAGCTGAGTCTTACACCACTCTTAGGATTCTCCCATTCGAAGGCAAAAATTTTCTGCCTGGCTTCATGGAGAGGGAGGCAAAAGAAGGCATCCTTCAAATCTAAAATGGTAAACCAGGTTAGTTCAGGTGCCAAACACGTTAGCAAGGTGTATGGGTTTGCCACCACTGGGTGCAGATCAGGCTTTTACTGCCTGACCCTAACTCGTTGTTTTCCTTAATGTGAAAAATGCCAATTGCTTGTTTTTAAAATTTTAAAAATTTAATAGCAATAAAATGGTTATAAAAATAGTAATACAATTAGAGTAATAATAATTTGGACAATTTGAATTAGGACAATATAAAATAGAAACAAAGAGTTATGAACATCCGGGTACCTTTTTCTGGGCAGCACAAGCCTGAAAAAGGACACCCATTAACAAAGGATTAACCCTCAAAAGCAATAGCCCGTTGAATATTCATACATCTCATACATGATGCATAAATTCCATTCAAACAAAGGATTCGGTCTGGTCAGTGTCAACTTCTTCTTCCTAATCCTAAGGCTCCTTGATCCTTAGCCAGGCAGGAAGAAGTCAGTTTCTTCTGATAAGAGAACAATAAATTCTTTTTCTCTGAAAGATTTAGGTGTCCTGTGGCTGCTATCTGGTGCGAGTACCTCATTCCTTTCTTAAAAAAATATCCCACATACATAGGTCCTATTTTAACTACAAAAGTTACCTTTTAACTACAAGACTACATTTATCATACTATTAAAATGTTAATACAGCACTACTAATCAATACAACAAAATACATATAGTAAATATCTGCATAGAGCCATATAATATGCACTTTTCACACTTAACTTGCACAGGAGGTGTATTCTTTGCCCTCCCTGGTATTTTAGAGGCCCATACCCCAGGAGACACCTGATCCATTATTTTCTTGTTAATTTCATCCATATTTTCAATTTCGGTTTCACTAATTGTTAAAATTGAGCTTAGTATGCCTACATATTTTTGATCCTTTACCTCCAAAATAATGTCCCCATCTTTAAATGTGATCTTTGCATTCCAGCTGGTCCAACAAATCCCTACCCAACAGGGCCATTGGAGAGTTGGGCATATACAAAAACCTATGAATATTTTGATGGTTTGCAAAGTATGCTTTTTCAGATTGGCCAGTTGCCCCCTTACCATAACATAATCATCTGTTATAGGCATCAAGGCTTTACTGAGCACACTCAGCTTTAATTATTTCTGCTGGGTTTCTTAAATTACTTGAAACTCTCTTTTGTAATAATTCAAACACCCTGTTACTTCTTTGCTTCTCACGACTGGTTGCTACTAAAATCCTTATAGTTCTCTGAGTAGCCTTTGTTTCCTTAGAATAACAGAAATGACAAAGTGCCTGACTTGTCTCCTCCACCTAAAATCTGCTTTACAAAATCTCACTCTTTTCCAGGTCTCTTCCAGCACAATCCAATCTTCAATTAAAGCATTGTTTCCACTGACACTCACTTTGCTGCCTTGCAAAATGTTGTGCCTGTTACAGTAAAAACTCTGACATGCCCACAAACACAGACAACCCCACCCCCCCATCTCAAATTCACGAGAGTCAAGGCTTAAGTTGCTGTGGGAGGGGAATTCCTGTAATTCTTTTAATTCATTTTTCCACATTTAAACATAAATCACCATACTGTAGTTTTTCTGTGTAAAATGCTGTACTTGTTGCAAACAAAATCCAAAATTTCCACAAACACAACCATACAATCCTGAGAATTAAATTACCACAATGCGGAGGAAGAATCACACAAACCCCCCCGAACCTCAAATTCACGAGAGTCAACTATAGCAAGCTGTCTCTATTACAGCTCTAACAGAGCAACTTTGCAAACTCCACAAGAAGGATCACAAAGGCACCATGTTACAGCATCTGTCCCTTGCTTCCCACATCTCGCAGGCAAAGGATCAGTTAATACCTGAACACAAAGCGTTGACGAGAAACTGGCTATACTCAAACATCGGGTCTCACAGGGAATGCCATTCCCTGCAACTAGAAAGTTCACA
>NW_005055909.1:0-5527 GCF_000277835.1 Geospiza fortis
TTTTTTTTTTTAACATGAAGGCAGTTGACTATTCTTTTTAAACAGTGCACTCTACTGTTATTTATTCCTGGCCCTTATCACCCTACACATATTTTTTCACCCATCAGAGTCAGAGAGGGATATATTGTGTTTTATCATTCAGCACAAAGGCTATCTGTGGTCCTGAGTCTGGTCTTCTCTACCCATTTGGCAATGCTATTCACAGTTGTTAAGGGTATGCAGATAGAAAAGGTATCTATGCTTGGTTTAATTCACTTCTTGACAGAATCAACCCTTACTTTCCTTTAGATGGCTATTTCTCAAAAGCACTAGATCATAATCTTAATCAGTGATTTTATAGTATCTTTAGCACATCTGTTGAACTTGTATACATAATGCATTTAAGTGATTTAATAATGTATTTTAAACATTCGGAATAAAAGGTCAGGGGAGTTACTTCTTTGGAAAGATGGTGGTTATTTAGTTCAACTGGCTAGAGGTAAAATAATTTTTTGTTTGTTTGTTTGCAGTGATGGGGATGGTATGCAGTTGACATAAATGGGAATAATGCAAATTAATTTTTTTTTAAAACCTTCACCCTGAAAACTCAGATGATGCAGCAGCAATGGAAAGAGGTATCAAGTAATCATCCCACTTGAGAACACAGTGAAATGACAGGAGAGCAGGTAAAGATTGCTGTTGTCATAAGCAGTAGAAGCTGTACTTCCTAAGGAGAACATGCAAGTACAACAGAGGTGAGTTTTTCTTCACTTCTAATTAAACAAACACAATAAAATAGAAAGGAACATTGTCATATATCAGTGCATGCAGGAGGCAATGTGAACAGGATTCTGGCCTCCTGGCTTGAGTTCTTTCCATGACTCTGATGAGTAAAGCCCATGCCCATGAAGAATTCAAGTCCCAAAAAAGATTTCTTAGCCAAAGATCTGTGAAGGACAGGACTTGAAGATATGTATGGGCCATTAGCAAGGGAAATGCCATCAGCAACAACTTGTCATGAACACATATCTCTGCCATACCCTCTACAACCCATCACCTGAGTGCAGGTCAAGTTACAATCTACTTCCATCTACTGCAGCCCCAGTGCAGATGAAACATGCAGAACCAACAATTATAATGTGGCTACAAGTAAGATGTACACTAGGAGATAAGAATGGAAAGAAAGTTTTGCTGCATGGAAGGGGAGGTGAGAGATGAAGCTGGAGGTCACTTTTCTGCTCCTATTGTTACCAGTGGGTTGGGCAGCACAAGGGCTTATCGTGGCTCTCCCACAGCAGCAGCTGCCACCCCAGAAACAATGATACTTCCCTTAAAAACAGCAAAAAACCTAGTTCTTCAGGCCTGTAGCATAGCTCACGAGGTATGGGAGGATCACAACAATCAGGTCATCCTCAGCAATCTGCTGCCTTATCTAAGGGGATATCTAACCATATCCCCTTGGTCCCAGCATGGCCAGATTGCAGATCTGTCCTGCCCAAAATGAGCAGTTTGCCTGATCTTACTTAGGCAACATCACCATCTAGTAAAATTTTGATGATGCCCCTTTAATAAGGCTGGAGTTTCCTTTTCTCTCGTTGTCTTCCTTGTGACACAGCGCAGCCCTTCAAAATGTGTTAGCCCTCAAAGCAAGACCTTCACAGAAAGAAAGGCAAAAACTATTTCCAAATTTTGGTAGTAATAAATAATTTCTTTATTAAATATATTACAAGAATTAAATTTCCTTTTTACAGCTCCCTTTAGTCTCCCTCAATCCACTTTATAAAATGTTTTGCAGCAAAAAACATTTACAAACAAGGCAGTCTTTGTGGATTAGGGTGTTTCAAGTATCATTTTTCCTTTTCCACCAACAGAGGGAGTACAGTTATCTTTCCCCTCCAGAGCTTTTGGTCATAAGGCTTAGTTGTGTGAGACCAGTAACTTACTGTGGGTGTTAGTTAGGGCAGCAGGTCAGTCAGGTCTTGCTTTACAATCTTTAGAAAATCTGGTGCAGTATAAACCAGAGCAGACTGTAAGATTAAATCAGAATATCTGGTACTGTGGGCTGAATGGGTGTTGCAACAATTATGAGATGCATATCAAAATTTTGCAATGTGGTGCATTCACTTAAGGACTAGTGATGAGATCTGTTAATTGCATTATATTATCTACTCATAACTGCACCATTAATGCATGTCAGCACCACTCCTGACAGGGCTGGCTTGAGGGGTTTTTACTGCCGTAGGCAAACTGGAAAGTGTGTGCCACTCTTAGCCACATTTACTTCCAGAGTAAACAGTCAAAACATTCAGTTGTATCTAGGTTTCAATTTTAAATTATACACCGATGACTTATTTAGGTAATTAGGGCTATATTATCCACCCCAACAGCCAGAAGATGTTTTATGAAGAAGAGTCTTCATAAGAGTAATTACATTTCTCTCCTGATCCCTCCTGGACTATGAAGTACTAGTGCAATTGCACTGCCTAGTGAGAATTTGGGAAATGCAAAAAGCATGAGGCTGGGAAAAACAGGTATTTATTACCCAAGGCCATATCCTCTTTGTGGCATCAGACCCTGGCTGACCTGAAGGGAAATGCCTGAAAAAGTTAATACTGGGTATGTCAGTGCTTTCCACCCTAAATTCTTCTCTGTGTCCTCTTGTCTTGTATTGCTCCCAAATTACTATTAGACCTCCCCAAATTCCCTACTTCCAATAAAAATTATACTTCTATGTACTATTGCCCTTCATCATATATTTGCAAAGCCTTTGCCACTGTTTTGATTTGAAATCACAACGTGCCCTAGAGAGCCAGCCTCCCCTTTGTTGCACAAAGCCACCTCGTGCTGCCCACTCACCATGCCCGTGAGGACAGGGCACTCGTGTTGGCCAGGCAGCTTCACTCTGCTTGTCCTGGTGTTAAACTTCCTGCTCTACCTTTCTGGCTCTATGGGAGATATCTCTGAATTCCAGTGAGCTGCAGCTGACCATAGGATTCTTTTGGTTACTATGCATAAGGAAATGCAGATTTGTTGGCTCTGTGCATGTAAGCTTTATGTCCTGCTGAGTTTCCCTCTAGATATCAAGCTGTGTGTGTGTGAGAGGAGATTGACATGCTCTCGTCTTCTGTCCTGCCCTCAGTTTTGTTGCTTGCTACACGGGGAGTGTGAGGGAACATGGGGGGAGGAAATGCCTAATGGTAAAAATCAGAATCCATGTACGTGGAGTGAATTTTTTTAATAGGAGCTGAGTTCTATCTGAGTTGGAATCAGGTTATTTGACATAGTTAAAAGCTCAGGAATTTCTAACCTGTTTTTTCTTCTCTGCAGTCAAAATATCTAAATTTATTGCGAGTCAGAAAGTTGAACCAATCAGTGTGTACATAATGCAATACTTTCTGTAGTACTTCAATTGAAATTAATTATTTCTGCAATCTCAGGTTGAAATACTTCATCTCAGTGTACTGAATTAAAATTGAAATGTTTGATTCATAGAAACTCTTTAGTTTCCAAATGAAAGCTCTATGGAGATTGTACTTTGCTTGTTGTATTTTACCCTGCCTTACAGGAAGAGCTAATTTGCTGTAGTATATTTACCATCAGCCTTGCAAACCATTAGATTAAGTTTCCTACATGACTTGCCCATAGGGGAAGATACACAGCATCACAGCCAGCCTAGGAACTCCATGAGAAATCATGGAGTTAGGTAACATCTGCATCAGAGTTCCAGCAGGACTCCCACGAGGTGGTGAGCAGATGCAACTTGACATCAGTATGATTCAAATGAAACATTTCTGCTCAATAAACCAAAGCATTTTGATTGAGTGGGACCCCCCTGGAACAAATAACTTTGTTTTCATTTTCCCAGGTTTGGTAGAATTATTTTTTCCTAAGTAGTTAGCATAAATCACTTAACAAAAATCTCCCTGAAAATGCTAATATTTCCACTGCAAAAGAGTGTGTGCAAATGTTTGTGTGCATATACAGATATGTATAAGTGTTTCTGCATGTGCACCTATAAATTGAAGGAAGCTTGCATATGTTTCTCCTCATTTTCATTTACCTGGCATCCTGGCATGCTTGCCTGCATTTTTGAAATGAAGGAGAGGTGTGACCCCAGAAATTAAGCTTCCCATGTTAGACAAAGGGGTTACTGTGGTTAAGAACATCAACTTCTTTCTATTTCCCTTCTCTTTTTTTTTATATTTTGACTGTGTCACCTTGAAAAGTGAGTTGATTATGTGGTACAAAATATGTATTAGAGAGTGCTTGGTCTGAAGGACTGGCTGGCTTAAGGGATCAGCAATCTAATGTGGGACCTTTCACCCCTTAGCCACCAGTCTGAGTCTGGCACAGGTGAGTAATAAAAACACAAATCGCTCTGCAGCTGGCAGCCATTTGGATGAATAAATAAACTGAGCTGATAATGTCAATATAATTTGGCAGGAAAAAATCCCACATCTGTGCAATAATTAGCACTTTTGGGGTATCTCCGCAAACAGAAAAACCTGAAAGGGCATGAGGATTGAAAATAGCAGTGTGTCATGTTTCTGTAATATTTCCCATCCTGAATTATACCAAAGCATTTTATAATTTATTAACTTTGTTCATGTTCCAGCGTATATCTCCCTGCAAATTCAAGACATCAGGATCTGCTTAAATCAGATCATCCACTCTACTTGATAAGGACACCACGAACACTGAATTTGTTTGTATTTAAAATTTCCTAAAGAGGGAGTTCTGGGGCTCTGCTTGAAATACAGGAATGCAGGGGAGCAAGGCGCTGAACTGGCTCCAGGACTCTCTTCCTACAGTTACTTGGCAACATGGCCCTGGCTCTCCCTCCTCGCCGCAGTCCCTAGGACCTGCTTTTGGTTGGGGTTAATTAGATGTTGCATTCCCTGGCTAAGGCTAAAGTCTTCTGGGAGCTTTCTTGTGGCCTAAGGCTGAACTCACAATAACTATGCTAATGAATTAATGGGAACAAGCAGGAAAAGGGTGAGTTACACAAAGCTATCTGTGTTTTTAACCCCTGTATGAGCTGGAGTTAATGTAGGGTTGGCAGAATCTGAAGCCTTGCTGGACAGGAGCTGGCTTCCCACGGATCCATTTGGATGTCTGCACTGCACTCCCCGGCAGTGCTCCTTCCAGCAACGTGGCATGGAGGCACCCCAGGCTGTCTCTGGAAGCTGTACAGAAGTATTTTTGCAGAGCTTAAGCTAATAAGCTCTGCCAGACCTGGGCTAGCCTGCACAGAGCCAGTATGGATGTCTGCAATTGTGGCGCTGTTTATCAGCAAAACTGGATAATCTGCCAGGGATAATGGAGAGCTGACTATATATTGAATGTTTGTTTGCAAGGAAAATTACGTGTTAGGGTTTTGACTCTAAAGCATCAGTGGATTAAAGTCAGACAGCTGACAAGATTTCTGCTCCTATCTGTCTGCTGGCCTCCTTCTCAGAGGTTGCTGCCCCTGTGACAGGGGTAGCTTAAAAGCTCACAAAGCAGCTTCTAAGTAGTTATAACATGTTGTGGTAGGAGGTTTTTTTTT
>NW_005055910.1:0-5524 GCF_000277835.1 Geospiza fortis
ATAAAAGGGAAAAATGGGGGAAAATGGAGGAGAAAATGGGGGAAAATAGGAAAAATGGGGGAAAAATGGGGAAAAACAGGAAAAATGGGGAGTAAATGGGGAAAACAAAATGGAAAAATTGGGGGAAATGGGGAAAAAGAGAAAAAAGGGCAGGAAAAAATGGGAAAATGGAAAAATGGGGGGAAAATGGGGGAAAATGGGGGAAAAATGGGAAAAAAAAGGAAAAAATGGGATTAGGAAAAATTGGATCCCTCCCATTCCCGTAGGAATTTGGAACCCAAAAATTGGGAATTCCTGGGAATTTCCCTGTTCCCAAGGGATTTAGGGACATTCTAGGGGGATTTGGATCTCGAAAATTGGGAATTCCTGGAATCCCAAGGGATTAGGAACCCAAAAATTGGGAATTCCTGGGAATTTCCCTGTTCCCGAGGGATTTAGGGCCATCCTAGGGGGATTTGGATCTTGAAAATTGGGAATTCCTGGGAATTGCCCCATTCCCAAGGGATTTGGGGCCGTTCCTGGGGAAATTTGGATCCCAAAAATCGGGAATTCCTGGGATTTTCCCTGTTCCTGAGGGAATTTGGGGCCGTTCCTGGGGGAATTTGGATCCCAAAGCTCAGGAATTCCCAGAAATTCCCAGAATTCCCGGAATTCCCGGCATTCCGTACTCCTGGAGCTGTGCACGGTACCCAGGGTTGATCCCAACCCCATTCCCAAGGGATTTGGATCCCAAAAATTGGGAATTCCTGGGAATTTTCGTGTTCCCGAGGGATTTAGGGACATCCTAGGGGGATTTGGATCTTGAAAATTGGGAATTCCTGGGAATTGCCCCCTTCCCAAGGGATTTGGAACCCAAAAATTGGGAATTCCTGGGAATTTGCCCGTTCCTGGGGGATTTAGGGACATCCTAGGGGGATTTGGATCTTGAAAATTGGGAATTCCTGGGAATTGCCCCCTTCCCAAGGGATTTGGAACCCAAAAATTGGGAATTCCTGGGAATTTGCCCGTTCCTGGGGGATTTAGGGACATCCTAGGGGGATTTGGATCTTGAAAATTGGGAATTCCTGGGAATTGCCCCCTTCCCAAGGGATTTGGAACCCAAAAATTGGGAATTCCTGGGAATTTGCCCGTTCCTGGGGGATTTAGGGACATCCTAGGGGGATTTGGATCTTGAAAATTGGGAATTCCTGGGAATTGCCCCCTTCCCAAGGGATTTGGAACCCAAAAATTGGGAATTCCTGGGAATTTGCCCGTTCCTGGGGGATTTAGGGACATCCTAGGGGGATTTGGATCTTGAAAATTGGGAATTCCTGGGAATTGCCCCCTTCCCAAGGGATTTGGAACCCAAAAATTGGGAATTCCTGGGAATTTGCCCGTTCCTGGGGGATTTAGGGACATCCTAGGGGGATTTGGATCTTGAAAATTGGGAATTCCTGGGAATTGCCCCCTTCCCAAGGGATTTGGAACCCAAAAATTGGGAATTCCTGGGAATTTGCCCGTTCCTGGGGGATTTAGGGACATCCTAGGGGGATTTGGATCTTGAAAATTGGGAATTCCTGGGAATTGCCCCCTTCCCAAGGGATTTGGAACCCAAAAATTGGGAATTCCTGGGAATTTGCCCGTTCCTGGGGGATTTAGGGACATCCTAGGGGGATTTGGATCTTGAAAATTGGGAATTCCTGGGAATTGCCCCCTTCCCAAGGGATTTGGAACCCAAAAATTGGGAATTCCTGGGAATTTGCCCGTTCCTGGGGGATTTAGGGACATCCTAGGGGGATTTGGATCTTGAAAATTGGGAATTCCTGGGAATTGCCCCCTTCCCAAGGGATTTGGAACCCAAAAATTGGGAATTCCTGGGAATTTGCCCGTTCCTGGGGGATTTAGGGACATCCTAGGGGGATTTGGATCTTGAAAATTGGGAATTCCTGGGAATTGCCCCCTTCCCAAGGGATTTGGAACCCAAAAATTGGGAATTCCTGGGAATTTGCCCGTTCCTGGGGGATTTAGGGACATCCTAGGGGGATTTGGATCTTGAAAATTGGGAATTCCTGGGAATTGCCCCCTTCCCAAGGGATTTGGAACCCAAAAATTGGGAATTCCTGGGAATTTGCCCGTTCCTGGGGGATTTAGGGACATCCTAGGGGGATTTGGATCTTGAAAATTGGGAATTCCTGGGAATTGCCCCCTTCCCAAGGGATTTGGAACCCAAAAATTGGGAATTCCTGGGAATTTGCCCGTTCCTGGGGGATTTAGGGACATCCTAGGGGGATTTGGATCTTGAAAATTGGGAATTCCTGGGAATTGCCCCCTTCCCAAGGGATTTGGAACCCAAAAATTGGGAATTCCTGGGAATTTGCCCGTTCCTGGGGGATTTAGGGACATCCTAGGGGGATTTGGATCTTGAAAATTGGGAATTCCTGGGAATTGCCCCCTTCCCAAGGGATTTGGAACCCAAAAATTGGGAATTCCTGGGAATTTGCCCGTTCCTGGGGGATTTAGGGACATCCTAGGGGGATTTGGATCTTGAAAATTGGGAATTCCTGGGAATTGCCCCCTAGATGGAGCCGTTCCTCTGCACGCTCTGCGCGAAATTCCGGGGGAAAAAAACCCATAAAAAACAGGGAAAAGGTTGGGAAAAATCACGGGGAAAAAAAATTGGGGAAAAGAGCAAGAAAAGCCCTGGAAAAATCCTGGGGAAAATCTCTTAAAAAACCGGGAAAAAACCCTGGGAAATTCTGGGAAAAACCCGTGGAAAATCCTGGAGAAACCTCGGGGGAAAGTCCCCAAAAAGCCTGGAAAAAATCAGGAAAAAAATCCGGGAAAAACCTCGGGAAAACCCTGAAGAACCCCGGAAAAACCTCGGGAAAAATACTTGGGAAAATCCTGAGAAAAGCATTAAAAAATCCTGGGAACAACCCTCCAAAAACATTGAAAAATCCCGGAAAAAACTTCCCAAAAAACCTGGAAAAACCTGGGAAAAAACCCGTGGAAAATCCTGGAGAAACCTCGGGGAAAAGCCCCCAAAAACCCTGGGAAAAATCAGGAAAAAAATCCGGGAAAAACCTCGGGAAAACCCTGAAGAACCCCGGAAAAACCTCGGGAAAAATACTTGGGAAAATCCTGAGAAAAACACTGAAAAATCTTGGGAACAAGCCTCCAAAAACCCCAGGAAAAACTTCCTAAAAACCCAGGAGAACCCTGGGAAAAAACCTGGAAAAACCTCAGGAAAAACCCCAATCCCAAATCCCTTGGGAAAATCCCAAAATTCCCACTCCCACCTGGAATTCCCTTTTCCCCATCCCAAATTCCCTTTTCCCAGACCCCAAATCCCCTCAGAACCGCCCCAAAAATCCCTTGGGAAGAGCCCAGAATTCCAAGAATTCCTGGAATTTTGGGAATTCCCACCTGGGAGATGTCCACCAGAAGAAGACCCCAGAATTCCTGAAGTCCCACCTGGAATTCCCTTTTCCCAACCCCAAATTCCCTTTTCCTGATCCCAAATCTCCATTCCCAGACCCCAAATCCCCTCAGAACCACCCCAAAATCCCTTGGGAAAACCCCAGAATTCCTGAAATCCCACCTGGAATTCCCTTGTCCCAGACCCCAAATCCCTCAGGAAAACCCCAAAATTCCCACTCCCATCTGGAATCCCCTTTTCCCAACCCCAAATCCCCTTTTCCTGACCCCAAATCCCCTCAGAACCGCCCCAAATTCCCATTCCCAGATCCCAGAATTCCCAAAATTCCCGGAATTCCCACCTGGGAGATGTCCACCTCCCCAAAGTGCTCGTAGCAGCCGTCAGAATTCCCTTTTTCCCCACCCCAAATTCCCTTTTTCCCGACCCCAAATCTCCATTCCCAGACCCCAAATCCCCTCAGAACCACCCCAAAAATCCCTTGGGAAGAGCCCAGAATTCCAAGAATTCCTGGAATTTTGGGAATTCCCACCTGGGAGATGTCCACCAGAAGAAGACCCCAGAATTCCTGAAGTCCCACCTGGAATTCCCTTTTCCCGACCCCAAATTCCCTTTTCCCCACCCCAAATCTCCATTCCCAGACCCCAAATCCCCTCAGAACCACCCCAAAATCCCTTGGGAAAACCCCAGAATTCCTGAAATCCCACCTGGAATTCCCTTGTCCCAGACCCCAAATCCCTCAGGAAAACCCCAAAATTCCCACTCCCATCTGGAATCCCCTTTTCCCAACCCCAAATTCCCTTTTCCCAACCCCAAATCCCCTTTTCCTGACCCCAAATCCCCTCAGAACCGCCCCAAATTCCCATTCCCAGATCCCAGAATTCCCAAAATTCCCGGAATTCCCACCTGGGAGATGTCCACCTCCCCAAAGTGCTCGTAGCAGCCGTCAGAATTCCCTTTTTCCCCACCCCAAATTCCCTTTTTCCCGACCCCAAATCTCCATTCCCAGACCCCAAATCCCCTCAGAACCACCCCAAAATCCCTTGGGAAAACCCCAGAATTCCTGAAATCCCACCTGGAATTCCCTTGTCCCAGACCCCAAATCCCTCAGGAAAACCCCAAAATTCCCACTCCCATCTGGAATCCCCTTTTCCCAACCCCAAATTCCCTTTTCCCAACCCCAAATCCCCTTTTCCTGACCCCAAATCCCCTCAGAACCGCCCCAAAAATCCCTTGGGAAGAGCCCAGAATTCCAAGAATTCCTGGAATTTTGGGAATTCCCACCTGGGAGATGTCCACCAGAAGAAGACCCCAGAATTCCTGAAGTCCCACCTGGAATTCCCTTTTCCCGACCCCAAATTCCCTTTTCCCCACCCCAAATCTCCATTCCCAGACCCCAAATCCCCTCAGAACCGCCCCAAAAATCCCTTGGGAAGAGCCCAGAATTCCAAGAATTCCTGGAATTTTGGGAATTCCCACCTGGGAGATGTCCACCAGAAGAAGACCCCAGAATTCCTGAAGTCCCACCTGGAATTCCCTTTTCCCGACCCCAAATTCCCTTTTCCCCACCCCAAATCTCCATTCCCAGACCCCAAATCTCCCCACAACTGTCCTAAATTCCCATTCCCAGACCCCAGAATTCCAAGAATTCCTGGAATTTTGGGAATTCCCACCTGGGAGATGTCCACCTCCCCGGAGTGCTCGTAGCAGCCGTCCGAGTTCTCGCCGCTGGTCCAGTCCCCGTAGACCAAATCCCGTTTTTCCCAGAAAAGGGCGGAGCTGACGTTGAAATCCGTAAAGTGCTCGTGCTCCGAGATGTAAACGTAGAGATCCTGCGGGAGAGAGGCCCAAAATCCCGGGAATTCAGCTCAAAAATCCCGGGAATTCAGCCCGAAAAAAATCCCAGGAATTCTGCCCAAAAATTCCCCGGAATTCAGCCCTGAAATCCCAGGAAGTCAGCCCGAAAATCCCGAGAACTCATCTCAAAAATTCCCCGGAATTCATCTCAAAAATCCCGGGAATTCAGCCGAGCCCCCAAAATCCTGGGAATTCAGCCCGAAAATCCTGGGAATTCAACCTGAAAAAATCCTTGGGAAGGAGTCCCAAAAT
>NW_005055911.1:0-5519 GCF_000277835.1 Geospiza fortis
CATATCCCCTACCATGCACCAGCTTCAAGAAAAGTGGAGAGGTACAATGGACTGCTAAAAACGCAGTTGAAAGCTTTGGGTGGGGTATCTTTCAAAAATTGGGAGCAGCATTTAGCAAAGGCCACCTGGTTAGTTAACACCTGAGATTCCACCAACCGAGCAGTTCCTGCTCAGTCTGAGTCCCTGAATCTAATAGATGGAGATAAAGTCCCAGTGGTACATGTCAGAGGTTTGTTGAGGAAGACTGTGTGGATCAATTCTGCCTGGAGTACAGACAAACCCATTAGTGGGGTTGTCTTTGCTCAGGGACCAGGTTGCACATGGTGGATAATGCAGAGAGATGGAACAACACGATGTGTACCTCAGGGAGATCTGATTGTGGGGTGAGAATGATATGAAAATATCACTGTTTGGATGTTACTGCCATTGTCTATACATTAAACCATACAGACATGAGACAGAAGGAAATGTGTAAGTGCTTAAGGTCTGGTCAAGTGGGAGATGGATAAGGAAATGTGCAAGTGTCGAAGGTCTGAGCAAGCAAAAGATGGAGCTTTGAGTGAGTAAAGTGAAAGGGGGGAATCCTGCAGCTCTGTAGTATAGGGCTTGGATTCAGTGGTCTGTCACCCTGGTTTTTTAAGATTTTCTAAGCCTTCTGATGTTGACATTCTTGTAGTGAACTTTCTCACACACTTTCTGTAAATAACTCACTGTTTTGCATTCCTTTATGGAGGAGGAGAGAGTTGATGGACTGTTGGTTAGACCAGTGTCATTGGAGAGGTGGCACTTTCACCCTCCAATCCGCTGTCACTTTTGGAAAACTATAAATGTTGGAGTCAGAAAATAAACTTCCCTTTTTTCTTCACCTTGAGAACAGCAGTGTGAGCTTGTGTTCTTTCGTGTCCTATAGTGACAGTGGTCCAGTGTGGGGATGTGATGAGGGCATGATGGGTATTGCTTGTAAATTTTGGGGGAACAGATGGAAATTTTGTGTGAATAAATGCATGATGGGTGGTAGTATGTTGATGATATGGGGATAAGGGGTAGAATGTCCTAGGGTGACGTTATGATGCTTGTATCCCCACTCATGTGTTCTGTTTATGCTGGATATTATGTTCTGTTTCTTTAAGACTGGCTCTGAAGAGTGAAAGTTTTGTTTGGGTTTTCTTATCAGCCTGGCGGGACACAGACAGGGCAGTACATAGTGCTGCTTTTGCTATTTTGCTTTTGCTTTTCGCTTTGCTCTCTCACTCTTGCTTCTGCTTTGCTTCTGCTTGTTCTTGCTTCTGCTCATTAGCTAGTTTAGCTAAACAGTCCAAATTTCTTCCTGGACTGTTTCTCCTTTCCTTTTTGGAAAGAACTTGAACCTGCTCCGGACTGGGACCTGGGAACACCAAGAGTTTGCACCTTGTGGCCTGCAGCAGCTGCCACAGTGCCAGAGGGACTGATAACAGAGCGACTGTCAACAACATCTTTATAAGAAAAATCCTTTCCTTAGGATTTTTCCTCCTGATGTTGCGCGGAGAAGGAAAAAAAAACTCTACAACTTTGCAAAAGTTGTAAAGCCCGGTATGTTTATTACAGCACTGGAGGCATGCAGGGATTGCTCTCCCTAAAAGGGCATGCGTACCTTTGTGAACTCCAGCCCTTCCTTTTATCTCCCTTTCAAATGCATATGCATACAATTTCACAATAGGCTCATACATATTCATTTTTACGAATTTCACAGTGACTTTTGCTGTTAATTTTTCTTTATCAGAAGGAATTTCTTGTGTCCCTGCCCTGTTCTGCAGCATCTCTGTCTCTCCTTTATCTCTCTTTCGCTGTCTCTTCTTTTTATCTCTTGTCTGTCACTGAAGCAGTTTTCCTTTTGGCCTTGGCTTTACACAGAAAAGTATATTTCACCTAAATCAAAATGGATTTCTACCCTGGAAAATTTCCACTTTGCTTCACTGAGAAGCTGAGCGGCCTCAGGAACAAAATGTAAACAATGATTATCTGCTGCTGTGGAATGCAACAGGTGGATCTGTGATTGGTCTCATGTGCTTGTTTGTAATTAATGGCCAATCACAGCAGAGCTGACTCAGACAGAGATTCCGAGACAGCTGCCTTTGTTATCATTCTTTGCTTTCTATTCTTAGCTTAGCTAGCCTTCTGGTGAAACCTTTTTTTCTATTCTTTTAGTATAGTTTTAATGTAATATATATCATAAAATAATAAATCAAGCCTTCTGAAACATGGAGTCAGATCTCCGTCTCTTCCCTCATCTGAAAACCCCTGTGAACACCGTCACAAGCAACCATCCCCCAAGAGAGGCTTTCTGAATTTGTCATCTTTTTCATAGTGGTGTTATCTGGTATTGTTCATTCTGTGTGCTGGGGGGTACTGTGCCTGTTAAATAAACAGGTTCTTTCCACTTCTCTCCAAGGAATCCTTTCTGAACTGGTTGGGGGGGAGGGGCCGTGTGGGTTTGCTTACTGGAGGGGCCTCCTTTCGGAGATTCTCTGCCAAATTCACCCTAAATCAGGACACAGATCATGAAGAAAACATTTTAGGATATGATATCCTTAAAGGAAAATTTTGGCAATTGCCCAACAGAAATGTTTGTTCATTTGAGCCCACAAAAACTCCATGTAGTACATTTTCTGGAAAAAAAAAGTAAAATTAACCTATTAAAAATGGCTCCAGTTTTACCTGTTTCTGCTGTAACTAATATCAAACAGTACACTATTCCTCCTGCAGCCAAAGAAAGGATAAATGAAGTAATTAAAAATTTGGAACAAAGGGGTATTATATTTAGGCCACATTCCCCATATAATTCTCCTGTTTGGCCAGTAAGAAAACCAGACAGGATCTGGTGCTTAACAATTGATTTTCAATGGCTGAATGCCAATATGGCACCACTCACTGCAGCTGTCCCAAACACTGCCAGTCTCACTGCCACCCTGCCAGCAGTTATGCATAAATGGTTGGCAGTTTTAGATGCAAAAGATGTGTTCTCCATGGTCCCACTTCCAGAAGAAGATAAAGCCAAATTTGCATTCATTTGGGAAGGAACACAATGCACCTTCAATTGCCTGTCCCAAGGGTATAAGCATTCACTCAGGATAGCACACAGTGCTTTAGCTGAATTTCTTCAACAAATAGAAATCCTGGAAGGAGTACAAATCTATTAATACATCGATGATGCGTTGCTAGGAAGTGAAAAGTGCAGTAAGAAAAACAGTATGGGATATATAGCATAAATTAAATTACGAAAGGATAGAAGTGTCCTCTATTAGATGCCAAGGTCCCTCTAAAGTGGCAAAATTCCTGGAAACCTGCTGGGTTGTTGGTCAGGCTGTAATCCCAGTAAAAACCATTACAAAATGGAATGCTATATCCACTCCTACTACTAAAAAGGAACATCAAAAGACCATGGGTACTTTGGGATACTGGAAAAATCATGTTCCTGGATTTTCTGTGATAACAAGACCCTTTGTACTGGTTTGAAAGTAAACCAGTGGGAGAAATTAACCCCACACAAATACCTTGAGAGAGATTTCAGATCAGAGTTACAATTTAGGTTGGTCAGGGTGGTGGTACCAATCTAATTAAGGAGTGGTTGCAGTCCTGTTGAAGTGATGGTTGCAGTCTTGTCAGAGGTGGTGGTTCTGTGGAAGGTCTGGTCCTCCTCTGGGTCCGTTGAGCGATCATGGTATCCTCAGTCCCCAAACCCCAGATTATATACCCTCAAATGACAGGAATGCTCAGTACCTCCCCCAGGGTGGGGAGTTTCACAGTGGAATAATGTAATCCTGTGAGTCATAGAATATTTTTGGGAGCCTTTGATGGGCTTTGCAGTTGCCTATTCTGCAGGTGCCATTGAGTCCTATAGGGCCTATTAGCAGAGATGACCACATGAAGATGGGGGGTGGTGCTGCTGCTTCCTGGCTGAGTCATCGTAAAGATAAGGAAACACTACCCTGCCTCCCAGAGTTTGCCTCTGTGAAAAACAGAGTTCACTCTTTAAAATTTTTGAAAGTTTAATAAAGGATAAAAGAAGGACAAATAAGTAATCCAGCGCTGGGGTGCTTTTGGCAAATGGCCAAAGAGCACATAGGTAGCTTAAAACCATGTTCTCTATATACGGTTACATTGCTGGGGTTATATGCATATTCATTAGCCTATACATTATTCAAACATTATTGAGAGCTTTTGATGTTACAGGGACTCCTTTCATTTTGGCTTTACATCCTGACTTATTTGCATGACATCCTGTAGATCAAGTCAATATATTTTATTCCTTCCCATGGTTTTATCAATTGTTTCACACTTCTCTGATAAGAGGAGTTAACGAGCTCTTCTCCAAGTCTTCTCCGGTTTTCTGGTTTGTTGTCACTGTTATCACTTGGAGAGGTCAGTCAGTGGATTGCTTTATACTGTTCTCTTAGTTACATAAAAGCTTTATAACATCTTGTTTTGCTCAAGTTTACAGTATAATACATTCATCAGCCACTATTTCTATAAGCTATACATAAATATTATATTAATTACACTATATTTCTATGAGCTATACAGTGCATACTTAAGATGATAGATTATGTTATATTAACAAGCAGCTAAAAGGAGTTATAAATTGTACCATATCTAAATACTTATGATCAATAACAACATGCAAAAGTTAATACATAAATGCAAAAGCTGTTAGGAAAATTAATCCACAAATATCAGAAGTTTATGTCCAAAAAGCAGACAGAGGAGTCCTTTTACTTTATTCGAATAAAGGGAGAGGCCATGGGGCATTTCCATGGGGTCTCTCAAATTTTTGGAGGACGCAGCCTCCTTTTTATCCTAATTTCCCAGCCGCATTTCCCTTCTCTCTTTCCCCATTGGCTGAGGTACTTGAGAGGTACAGACTTCCCGATACACCTGATACCAAAGATTTCCCTCTAATGTATAGCCGTCCCTTTTAATTTTTAATTCTTACAGAATTTAGGGGTTTTTCTTCCCCATTGTTTCTTTCATCTTTCAATGTCTAATTTCATTTATCAGCAAACCTAAAGTTTATTTGTAAAGGCAAATATCTTTTTCCATTCATCAATCAGTGGAATCCTTCCCATTGTTTCTTTTATCTCCCAGTTCTAGTTTTATCTACCAGCGGACCCACACCTTGTTTGTAAAGACAAATCTGCTATTCCTCTCAAAGCCAATATTATATGGTCATTTTTAACACCTCTTCCATTAAACACCCAGCTTGTATCCTGGGCAGTCGGGTGTGCACTGGGCAGCTATTGCAAAGGACCCACCACTAACAGTTAATCAAAAGTGATGTAGATGGGAGTAGAATACATAGTTTGGTTAGACCCCACATTGTAACACAGGACACCCTACACATTAATGAGGACAAAACAGACCTAGGAGTGGTTTGTTAGTCACAAACAGGCTTTGCAAATGCTGATAGAAGAGTTCAAAGCATATCAATCACTTGGGCCAGTTCATCCATCAACAGCTGTGAGAAACATGGCTCACTATTTAAA
>NW_005055912.1:0-5502 GCF_000277835.1 Geospiza fortis
AAGAAAAACCTCCCTAGATGTAACACCTTTCTACCTTCCAACCCTTGGCTTAAAGAGGGAAAGGTTAACAACGGAACAATGACACTGCTTGACAATCTTCTCTCTCACAGCTACTATAAATCCTCTTTGGATCAATAGGGTCTCTAATCCAAATACAGAGCAGCAGCATCTGCTCTTCCTATTAGCACATGCTCCCCCTCCTGTTGACAAGACAGTATCGTTTTCCTCTCACTGATGGCAGAACAAGGCTACCACTGCCCTTTCTGATCTAATCACAGTGAAAGGTAACAGAAACAATCAAATATTCACTAAAAACAGCCTGGAGACAGAAGGGGATCAGCAAAGCCAGAACAGAAATAAAAGGTTCTGGCTAAGAGAACATCTTCTTAATCTTATTTTTTTAAGAACTCTGAAGTTTGTGGGGACTGCAGTGTGTCTTGTAGTTGTAATTTAAGATACACCTTATTACCCCCTTTTTACCAAGCCAATTTATTTCCAGGGATATGGTACTAAGAAAAAGAAAAGAAAAATGGAGTATTTGGACATTTTAGGCTCCATTTGTAGCAAAGCTTTTTTATCTTGGGAATACCATAGTATTTTCTTTGAGCTAAGCCTTTTCACATAGTTAAGTTTAATTTAGTTACATTCAAAATATAGAACCATAGTAACAAGCTTTCATTAAAACAGAACGGGCATTTAAACCTGAGCTTGATTCCAAAGAGAATCAAGAACCTCAAAATAATTTGCAATCACAGGGACATGAAAAATAACCTTAAGCTACTGTCTCATTACTTTTCTGTGAGCTAAGGACTAAACCTAGTTTTCTTTCTTAAGGAACTGAGGAAGTTCAACTGAAAGAAATCTTATTGCTACCACATGAAAGAATGACTTAACTCTTAGAGCTTCTATTAATAAACTCTTCCAAGTGTGTAAGACTGCTAGTACAGCATGTATGTGTGGGAGTAGTGAAGTATTTTAACAGATGACAGGCCTGAAGCTAAATATAAAAATAAATAAATGCAAGACTGAAGAAAGTTTGGGCTTGCAGTGATGACCTGATGAACTGCAGAGTGGCAAACTACTTTGCAATTCATATTTCACTAAAGATAGGTTTTGTCTTTCAAGAATACTTGATACCAGAGATACATACCCTACTTTTCTGTACACTTCCATTTAAACTCCCCCCGAATGACACAAAAGATATTTTTACAGATATTGAAAAACACAGCTGTTTTGAACAATAGCTGATGTCACCGAAGTAAGCATTTTTAAGGACAAATTGTATGCCTTTTGCTTAATCATAGGTACTGGTGAAAGCACAGTGATGTTAGTGTGATAGAGCTGTAGAAAGGCAGTGTGGCAGCATGCTATTAGTAAAACAAAACAGCACAGGCCAGTGCAGTGCTACGTGGGGAGCTGTCCTGCCCTAAATCCCAGCAGAACACAGCCAAGGGTGCAATTCCTTCCCAATTCCCTTGGCTGCAACTCCACTACAACCACTGTGCCTGGAGCCCACAGTGAGCACTGGTACTTCAATAGCACCGAGGACATCTCAGCTCTGCAACACTCCAGACATATTTCCATGTTTCCACTCACTCATTTGCTATTTTTAGCACTGCTTCTTTTACACAGCAGCGTATTGCTGCTGTTTGAAACCATTTGTGTTGGATTTGCCTGTCTTGCCCATAACACATTCATTCTTGGGGACTGAAGAATGTAATCTCATGACACCTTTCATATACAAAGATGTGTCTATCTTTTAAACCTTGGCCTGTCTTCTGTTTGCTAAATGTCAAATATAACCCTTCTAGTTCTTCAAAAGCAGGATCTCCCATTTTCTGATTCATTCCAAAATTTATAGTTCTCACTCTACAGTTACCTATGAGGTATTCCTTTGAGATGTAATGAACTGTAGCTCATTGAATTCAGCTTTAATGTCCAGGCTTAACCTGGAAATTATTTGATCTGGAGGAGTCAAGTTTTTATTCCAGAAGATCTTCCAGGTAGAGATTTTAGTTTTGTTTGTCAAAGAGTATACTGAAAAGCACTGCTTTACCGCTGACAATGAGATATATAAGAGGTATCAATAACACGAAATAACATGGAAATAAGAAGTGCTTTAAGTTAGCCCCACTGCTGCCATTCTAACTAAACACAGATGCAGGATGGGATAGCCCCAGAACTCAGTCCCAGCCAAGGGTCTCACAACAGCATTTATGAAAAGAGTCTTGGAAAGCAGACTGACCATTGTGCTTTTGCAAACAGCCACACTTCCCCCAGAACAGGAGAAATTCAAGTACCCACACCCAAAGTGTTACTGCAATGGACACCACTGTTAGCACTCCCAGCAGCAGGCAAAGCACTGGATGAGGGGACATGGAGCTGCCATCCACTGCAGATGGCTCCTCTTAGCAAGGGCACCCTGGAAGCTCCTGGCCTTAAACCCATCTTTAACTTTCTCATTTGTAGGAGTATCTTTATAGAAAGCTACTCCTGGTATTCAGCTCAAGACTTATGCTCTAAAGCCAGACTTAGCACATTATGTAAATATTGCTGTTCTCTGCACTGGCTCCTGACCCACACTTCATGAAAGTACTGAAGCAAGCTGATAATTCCTTTTTTGAGCCTGAGAACAAGAAGAGACTGATGACAAACTAAATAGGCAGCAAACAGGCATTCAGCAGCCTGTTTGCTATCCTATTTCAGACTAAAACAGGTAATAGGGCACCTTTTCTGATACCAGCGTAGGTACTCGTGAGTCCATTCCTCTTCTTCCTGTGGCGATACAACCAGATGCTGAAGACCATGAGGATAATCCAACAGGCTGCACCAATTCCAGCAATAAAGGCAGGCTGCTTTACTACATCAGAAATCTGCTGGGCTAAACTGACTTGATCTTCTGAAGACACGGGGTTTCCATGAGAATCTGAAACAGAGACACCCGTAACAGCCAATTAATTTGAATGAACAGCTGTAAAAGACAGCATGAAAAGAGCTGACATAATTGCAGTCCAGTTTCCCAAGGTAAAATCCTTAAGATTGCTCTTGAAAATCTCACTTTTACAGGTCTAGACAAAAGTGGTATGTTTTCTGTACAAGACAGATACCTCCAGTATCACTGACTTTCGTTTGCTCACAAACGCTGCTAAAATCAGGCTACCACCTATACAAGTAAAAAGGCTCCTAAATTACAAACCTGTGGACTGCTATTTTTTTAATTTTTCTTTCATTTTAAAAAAGAAACATCAGCTTCAGAAAATTATTCAGAAAATCAGCAAAAAACACACCAAGTGAGAAAAAGCTCTAGTATGAGACATGAGTAGCAATGTGAATGGGTACAAGTCAGCTCCCCAAACTTCCACTCCCAGAACTGACAAACAGTTACAAATTTAAACTGCATTCACATGAGGCTGGTATTGAGGAAGATATTTTAATCTAGCAGTTCTTGACAGATTACCTATCTCTCGTATTACACAGTCTAATGTACTGCTTGCAGTCTCTCACTTTGACCTCAATTAAAAAAAGATTGAATATTTAAATGACGTAGAAAAGTAAAACTACAAAATAACCAATCCTGCCCCCGTAAATATGGATGAAAAAGCTAAAGGATAACTAAAAAATGATTTATGAATTGCTAAAAAAAGCCAAGGAGTTTCATTAGTAATGAACAAGCAGTGCTTTTAAAACCACTTTAGCCTTAAATATCCCACATCAAAATAAAGAACATGCATTTTTCCACAGACTGTTAATTATTTTTTTCATAGAGACAGCACCTTTCAGAATTGGTCTTTTCTGCTGTTTCTTACTGAACTTTTGCAGGAACCTTCTGGGAACAGCAGTAAGAAGACTCAGTTAGTGACCAAGCTTTCTGACTGAAGTGAAGCAACTCAAAGCCAAAATTCTGCCTTCCTGATGCTTTACCACCACAGTGAGTGCTCACTGGAAATTTCATTACTGCACAGGGCATGGGCAAGAATTCAAAGCCTTTACTCAGAGCGGATATTGCTTTACACATTCCACAACTTGGTCTTTGAAATACCCACTTTTACTCCTGTATAAATGCAAGAGATAGGTGCTTTATACTATTGGTAGGGACATCAAATTCAGAATGAGAGATTAGTGCTTTAAGGAGAAAGGCGCTGTTATTAATTCTATTAATATGAACTACATAAGAAATAAAAATCTATTTGCTTAAAACCAGTATCTTTTCCCTATGAACTGAGCAGTGAATGGAATTTTTTTATGATGACAACTTGCATTATGCCAAAATAAGCCTACATAAAATATAAGAAACTGCAATACAAACAAGAGATGGAATCACAACAAATTATTTCCTCTGGAAAAGGATACCTTTTTGAAAGGAAAAGGTTAAATTAGTAACAGCTTCTCCCAGTGAAGGATTCCAGATTCCAGTTTCTGCGACCTTGAAGTCAAATATCAATTCTTCTCAGAAATCACCCCCATCCTTGACTGCTACCTTATTGGAAATTTTATTTCATTTTTCAGCTCCCTTTATCTTCTATGATCCTAAGTGCACTGCCTAGCCTAAAAGTTCACCAGGCAGACTCATTCTTTTCTTACTAATACACTCTTTGTGTCTGCTGGGTTTATGGATTTCACACCTATTTGTGCAAGGTTAAGATGGGTTGCTTCAGATTTTATGGAGACAGCCAAGTGAAGTTCCACACAAGTGGCCAGATGGGCTTAAATGTATAAAGTACACTGTGACCAATGAATTAAAGCTGTCATCTCATCTTTTGTCTCTCTGCAGCTGAGGCCATATTAAGATATGAAAACTTGTATCGTCAGTCTCCTTTTCAAAATGAGTAATTTCTGTGGTTTTAAACAGCTACAGTCCCTTATACAACTTAATGGAATAGAATAAAACATTTATGGAGAGCCTCTGGTCCTGAATAAATAAGAGTGATAAATATTCTTTTGTCTCATTCTTAAAATAGGTATTTTAAAACAATAAATCCAGGAGAAAAAAATAATCACAAGCTCAAAAACCAAATAAGAATGTTTTCTAAACATGTCAACAATTCAGTCATACAGAAACACAGCACTTTTATACACAGTCTGCATTGCTCAGTCAACATGTGTCTGAATATTATAAAATCTGGTAGAATCTTTGACTGTTTATTATCCTAATTTTAAATTAAGATTAATTTCATGCTATTATTTTACTTGCAAGTGTAAGAACAGCATAATAATGAACTTTCTTTTAAGAAATTAGGACTCTGGCACATTGAATATGGGTGGGCTGTTAGAGCCACTACATAAGCTGGTATATACCTATGCATATGGGAAAAAGAAAAATGCATCTATGTTCACATACAGTCAAATAAACAGCATAAGAGGAGATGGAAGGGCTTTCCAGAGGTCACACTTGACTACATCCTACTCCTCTTGTAATTCAAAATTAGCTAAATATAAAGAGAATGAAGTTTAGTGACCTCCTCACCACTAAACACTTACAGGAACATTATCTTGGAAGTCTTT
>NW_005055913.1:0-934 GCF_000277835.1 Geospiza fortis
TATAGGGGATCTATAGGGGATCTATAGGAGATCTATAGGGAATCTATAGGGGTTCAGTGTGCAGCTGTAATGGGAACAGGTACGTATGGATTCTATAGGGGATCTGTAGAGGATGGAGGGGGGTTCAGTGTGGAGCTGCACTGGGAGGAACAGGTACATATGGGATGTATAGGGGATCTACGGGAGATTTATAGGATCTGTGGAGGAGATTTATAGGGGATACGTATGGAAAGGGTCTACCATGGAGCTGTGCTGGGAACAGGTACCTGTAGATTGTATAGGGCGTCTATAGGGGATTTGTAGGGGTCACATAGAGGATTCATATGAGATCTATAGGAGCTATATCGGGGTTCAGTGTGGAGCTGCACTGAGAGCAGGGACATATGGGGTCTATAGGGGATGTGGGGGCAGGTTACAGGGGCCCTACAGGGAGAGCAGGGACATATGGGGTCTATAGGGGATGTGGGGGCAGGTTACAGGGGCCCTATAGGGGCCTTAGGGACATATGGGGTCTATAGGGGATGTGGGGGCAGGTTACAGGGGCCCTACAGGGGCCTTGTAGGGCCCTATAGTTACAGATTATGGGGTTATAGGGGCCGGGGCTGTAGGGGCAGGTTATGGGGCTATAGGGGCAGGGCTATAGGGGCAGGGCTATAGGGGCAGGTTATGGGGCTATAGGGACAGGAGCTGTAGGGGCAGGTTATGGGGCTATAGGGGCAGGGGATGGGGCTGTGCAGTTTGGAGGGTTTATAGGGGATGTAGCACACAGGGAGGAGCTGTTGGGGTGTGGGGCTGTAGAGGATATGGGGGCTATAGGGAATGAGGGGGCTATAGGGAGTTAGAGGAGGGGCTTAAGGGACTATAGGGGCAGGGGCTGTAGGGGATTATTGGGCAGGGGAGCTATATGGGGTTATAGGGGTGGGGGGCTATAGGG
>NW_005055913.1:5000-5498 GCF_000277835.1 Geospiza fortis
GGGGGCTGTGTGTTTTGGGGGGCTGTTTGTTTTGGAGGGCTGTTTTTGGGGGGGCTGATTCTGGAGGCTGGTTTTGGGGGGGCTTTTTGGTTTTGGGGGGCTGTTTGGTTTTGGGGAGCTGTTTGGTTTTGGGGTGTTTCTTTGGGGGCTATTTTTGGGGGAACTGTTTGTTTTGGAGGGGCTGTTTTTGGGGGGCTGTTTTGGGGCTGTTTGGTTTTGGGGCTATTTTTGGGGTGCTGTTTTTGGGGTCTGTTTTGGGGCTGTTTGTTTCTGGGCTGTTTGGGGGTGCTGTTTATGTTTTTGGTGCTGTTTTTGGGAGCTGGTTTTGGGGGGCTGTTTTGGGGTGGTTTTTAGGGCTGTTTTGGGGGGCTGTTTGGTTTTGGGGCTATTTTCGGGGGGCTGTTTTTGGGGGGCTGTTTTGGGGCTGTTTGTTTCTGGGCTGTTTGGGGTGCTGTTTGTTTTTGGGGAGCTGGTTTTGGGGTGCTGTTTTCGGGGTGC
>NW_005055914.1:0-5497 GCF_000277835.1 Geospiza fortis
CTTTTGTTTATAGAAAGCACCATTTCCCTTCTTAAAATAAAATAGAAATAACTTTTAATACATACTTGTTCTATTTTAAATCACTTTGGTTATAGCCAGGAGTTTTGGATTCAGACCAAATGTTCTTGTTAAGAAGTTATATAAAAGAGTTATGGTAATTTTCAATACTGTGATATATTTATAACAACCTTAGGTACTTAGATTTTTTTTCTGTGTTCATTTTCAAGGTTGGTATTACAAATAGTAGTCATTCAGTAGGAAAATCTTCCGGTTAGTTTACAGGAGTGAACTGTAGAAGCAGATCAGGAGTGACCTTACTGCTTATGAAATATCCTAAGAACTTAAGTTAAAACCCCAATGGTGTCAAAGGAAAGTACAGTTTCTTTTCAAAAACTGATGTTAGAAAATATCTTGAGTAATCAAGATCTACTTTATTTCTCTTTCCTTGCTTATTTTCCTGCTGTATATTTAAATATTTCTATCCAGATATTGGAGGAGGGAATGTTTCTGGAGTTGTTTGCAAAAAAGCCATTATGTCAGATAATTGAAGTAACCATATATTATGTTCCACAAGTACAAATTTAGAAAAAAACAGTTATCTTTCAAACAATTGTTTTGCCTTTTGCAATAGAAAGACACTAATTTTTGAGCAGGGTAAGCAAGGAGAAGGCTCCAGTTCAGAGTGCAGGTGGTTTGCAGATCTCTCCAGCAAACAAACCCATTACAAGGCCTTGGTACTAGTATTAACTGAAGTTACAATTGTGTGGAATTTTTAAATTAAATTTGCTCTCAATTTTTTTTTAAATTAAATTTGTTCTCAAAGTCACAGAAACGTCTGTGACTTTTTCTGCACCTTACCCTTACTTTGCTTGACCCCCTGGGATGCAGAGGCCCCTCCCAGGCCACGCAGGCAAAGTGCTCTGACTCATGAGGATGACGCCTCGGACAATGCCTCAACCCTGCAAGTCCAGACTGAGAGGTTTGTCCCCTGGCCATGCAGACACTGCTGACAGTGTAAGCAGAGCTTCCCAGAGGGCGATCCTGCAGGGTAACCTGCCTTTCCCAGCTGGAATGGACATTGACCTTTCAATTGCACTTTCCTATGAAAGGAGCTGTGGAGAAGAGGGAATGTTCAGGTAGAGAGACAGTCCCAGGAGGGGATTGGACACAGGGCATGAGAGGTGGGGATTCAGCCCATGATGTCATTTTCTGTCTGGACAATTAGACATATCACTCTCAAGATAAAGCCTTTTAAATCAAAATCAAAAGGGGTAGATTAACTTCTTAGCAGGCTGCCAATCCTTTGAAAAAGATTTGCTGACAAGACATCACAAATTCTGTAGCTGAGGCAAAGACATTCTTTCTCCTTCTCCTTGCTCCAATATAATGTGTCCAGTATTTTTCCCCAGAATAATCTGAGCTATAGAACCTGCAACTTACACTGCTGCTCTGTTTGACTGTACTACACAGTTTGTTTGACTGTACTAAATTAGTGTCATGACCAGTAAATGACCAACTCCACTGCTCTGAGGCAGGCACTGTGGTTAAGTTTTCATTTCTGAACAGCAGCTGTGGATAACGGGTATTTGTGATAGCTGCTTAAGGTTTGGTGGTACAGTAGAATTACAGAAATTCTAGTATTTCTATAATTTGCTTTTGGTGCTGAGTTAGTGTAGGGTGTCTCGTGATCAGACTGCTCTTCTGAAATGACTGAATCCATACCATTGCCCTGGGACTTCTCTCCTAGAAGTCATGGACAGTTGAGATTTGTGTTTTGTATGGTAATCACATCCTCTTTTTGCTTATATTCCTGAGTTTTGTCTGTGTTCTTCTGATTTTGATTATTTTCCTTTTTAGGCAATATCAGTATTAGTAAATATTCTTCTTCTATAAGAGAAAAAATGTTTTAGAAAAGGACAACAGTTGGACTCAATGCTCTGAGAGGTCTTTTCCATCCTTTTCAATTCTATGATACTCACTGATATGAGTTAAGAGGCCAATTAAAATAAAATTACATCAAAGTTCTCAATATTGTTACCGGCTAATGCCATACTCCAAAGTTCAGTGTTGAATCCTGTGACTGCAAGCACTTAATTGCTAATATCAACCATCTAATAAAGAATTATGTGGGGTGGGGAGGGGATCAGCTGTTCTCCCACCACTGAAGTAACTACTGAAGCCAACACTGCTCCAACCAGTATGAAATCAGAGACTGCCACAGACACTATATTATGATGTTTTCATACATATCTGCAGCCTTTGTGTTCCTCTTGCCTGGAGGGAATCATGCAATCTGTGTGTTAGAGGGCAAGACCCCGCATTGCTGATAATCCTGTGGAGTGTTTGACATTGTTGTGTAATCTTGGGTAATCTGTCTTGACACTGACAGGAAGTTTTCTTTTTCACTTTGTTAGTGTCTCTGAATGAGTGGAAATCCTGCAACAGCAACATTTTCTTGATTTCAATAGCAACAAAGGTATCACCAAATTGTAACGCTTGCTAACAGGCAAGTAGACTTGACTGGGTTTACCTTGTGAAATCCTTACTCTGCCCAGTGAAATGCAAGGAATATTTCAAGCAGAAAGAACTTGAAAATAGAAATAAGATTGATAACATTAGTATTTCAGTTGGGGTGAACTGGACTTGGAGATGACTATATTCCACATTTACTTGAAGGGTGTCTCTGGTGACCACTTACCTTGGATAATGCAGATGAAAACACAAAATGAGTTGTGATATCACAATGGGCAAGAGGAAATGATGGGAAGGAGGCTCCTGTCATTATGCCAGAGCTCCAGAGTTGCTAGGTTGCTGTACTGGAACTGGCAATCATGCATTGACCTTTTTTGTATGTGTTTGGGTGCTACTGCTGCTTGCTTAAGTGATCTAAGTGATTGCCTTTATTTCAGATTAGGCAGAGCTGGTGGAAGCTCCTGGCAGCCCAATTCTTCCCCCTGAGCCATAGGAAGATAGACACTGCTGAGGAGCAACAGAAAGGAATTCTCCCTGTTCAAAATGCCTGGAGAACCAATGGGTAGATCTCTCATCTCAGACCTGTCAGGGGAGTATGAAACAGAAAGCACAGATTGCCCTTGTTTTTTCTCCTACTTTTTACACCAGACTACTCCTCTGTCAGGCATCACATGCCCATGTACATCTTACTGCCATTTTCTTGGCTGAGAAGATTAGTTTGGAAATATTTTATCTGCACAAATTTACCTGACACCAGGGTGAGAGTGCTTTCAGAATGTAAATTATAATTTTCCTTTATGCAATGATGCTTTAAAACACAAATCAAAAGACCAAAAATAACTTGTGCAAAAGATGTTGCTTCTGCTAGTATCCTTTTAAACAAGTGTGTAGTATTCAGTCTGCTCAGCAAACACAAATTGCTCTGAAATCCAGCTCAGATTGGAATAAATAACACAAGACCATACAGTTGCAGTAGATCAAATCATGCTTCAAGACTGCACTAAACTTTGCCTTCAAATGGACTTAATTAAAAACTATCCCCAAGGGTACCCTAGCCATCACCTGTGCCACAAACAGTGGTGTCAGAGTGACATCTCTCCCCCAGATGCTGACATGTGAGGGAGGTGGTCTCTCTGCAGCTAAGAGCCAATGTTTTAATAGCTCTGGACTGGGAATTGATTTTAGCAGATTTTTTCAGATGTGATTGATAGAAAAAAGACCATTGACAAATCTTGATATGAATGTATGACTTGCATCTGTACATCTTGAAATAAAGAAATTGTTGAAACTAATTGAAAATTTCTTCATGCTTATTGTGTTAACTTTGGTCTTTGGAAACCAAGATGGAAAAATATGTCTTGTTGGCAACAGGTCTCAGTAACCAAGAATTGTTGTAATTCCATGCTCACTAAAACTTTCCTGCTTGTCAATAAGGACTTTTTAGGAGATGCTGTCAAATGACTTGCTAAAATCAAGGTAGTGTTTTCTCCACAATTCTTCCCTCATCTACCAAGCAAGTTGTTTCATCAGAGAAGGCTATCATCCAATATGGCTTGCCTTATTCACCTTCTTGACCTAAATTTGTTTGGACATACCTTCCATGAGGACTCAACACACAGCTTTTCCTGGGAGAAGCGTGAGCTTGACTGGTGTGTAGTTTCCCAGATCTTTCTTTGGTAGATGATCATAAATTAGATTTTCCTACTTGTCTGGCACTCTGACCTGCATGATTTTTCAAAGATGATAGAAAGCAATTTTGCACTGAGGTTAACCAACTTTTCCAGCTCCTTCAGCTGCACCTTATGAGGTCCCATAGCCTTGCATATACTGGGTTTGTATAGATGGTACCTAAAAACTCAGCTCTCCTCCACTTCTGATAAGAATTGCATAACTACATTTGCTGTTCTTCTAAACCTTCTGATATATTGCTATTTGTTAGAATGAACATTCCCTGTCATTGAAGTATTTTACAAAAATGTAGCTTTTAATTTTAACCTTTATTTTTTCTTATTATAGTTCCCTTGTTAAAGACAGAAGATTTTATGCCACTTGACACAATTCAGCTATGAATAAAAATACTTCTTTATTTTTTTTTACATAGAAGTCATTAAAATACTTTTTGTGGACAAGTGAATCCAGGTTCTGCACCAAGAGCTTATGATACTTGGGTAAGAACTGCTAAAAAGCCACAGAGGAAACATTAAATAACTGTATGAAGGTGATAGAAAAGGAAAGTGGCCTTTATTTCCTGAAGCACTGTTTCTCACTCAAGGCTAAAATTCAATAGTAAGGACAAAGCAGAAGTCTCTGCCCTGACTGTGTGTGAAGTTTGGATGCGCTGGTGCTGCAGAGATGTGCTGCCTGCTGGAAAGGCAGGACCAGCTCCGGGGCTGACACGTTTCCCAAGGAGACCAGGAAAAGGTTTTGCAGACTTTAGGAGCTCACACTGAGGCAAAACACAGCCCAATAAAAGAAGGAGGCGAGGGAAAAGCACAGACACCGATATGGCCACACGCAGGCTGTGCAGTTTGCAAAGTGAGGCTGAGGCAAGCACAGGACTTCAGTTCGCAGACTTGTTCCCAGGGGAAAATTCCCACGATTTCACTGCAAGTTCTGCCAATGTGAAAACGAGGAGTGGTCCCATGTGAGGTTCCACAACCACCTCACGGCACCAGCGCAGAACCACACATTACATTCAGGAAGGGTATGCAGGCTCCTTGCTAAACCCACAACAAAGCTGATTTTGAAACGGTTTTAATGATAGACAATCTGCATACCAATTGACTCATTTGCGTATACAATAGCTTGGAACAATACCAGAGAAATATGTAAAAAGTCTGCAATGCTGTATGACAATAGCTTCCAAGTATGCTGACCTTCGGCAAAAGAAACAAACGAAAAGTACAGTACTCTTTTGATGAGGCATTAATGACGGATTAAGAGCGGATACAGCTGCATCACACGAGCACTGTTTTCACTCCACGCCTTCTCTGTAATTACAGCAGAAGCGCTGTGGGCGGCAGGC
>NW_005055915.1:0-5484 GCF_000277835.1 Geospiza fortis
ACACCTGTCTTTTCAAACCAAGACATCCCAACTTTGCTGTAGTTTGACTGTGGAAATGAGACCATCTTATCCACACTCCATCTCGTTTTTTAAGACTGCTAAGTAATAAATTTCTCACTTCATTCACTTTTAGGACACGTTATGCTGCCACGTGTGGTAGATTTGCTTTTGAAAAGTAAAGAATGTGACACCAATGACAAATTTCTATGCCTCTGCTTGCAAATAGTTTGTATTTTCTTTATAACATATCTTGTTACCTAGAACATCATAGAGGAAATCACTGGAGCAAAATATAACTGCTACCAGATGTCTTAGAAACCAAAAGTAATTTAAATATCTTTATAGTAGAGTGTTCTTTAGACTCAGGGCTCCAAGGGAGTGGATCTGCATGCACTTCCCAGCACAGTAACCTTCTAAGGCTGAATGCCTGATTTTCACTCTGCGAATACTGAGTTCTGTCAATCTAGTTCCAGGAATTTCAGAGAAACTGCTGTGGGATTATAACTGCTATAATTCCACAAGTACATATCTGATCAATGCCAGCTTCCTACACAATGGAAAAAAATCCTGTGAGCTCTTTTTAAGGTATCTCCTAAAGCTTGACTGTATTTTCCACTGTACAGAAACCTGTTCTTTCAGTGTCATAGGCATTGTATTAACTTCCCAAATCTTTCTATCAGCACAACCTTTCAAGCATCAATGAAGTACACAGCACATTTCTGCTAAACCCATGCATTCTGTGTATTCCCACTGTAAGCATGAAATTAATTCCATGGAAACAGAGTGACACTACTTCAAAATCGGAGTAACTTAACTCAAAACCATAACTATCAAACATAAAGACAGGAAGTGGAACAAAATTAATGTTGTCAAGCAGTAGGACTGAGACACTCAACAAATTTAGAAATATCACATACCAACTGAATGAGGCACATAAGCAGTTACAGGAGTGATGGCACAGTTTCTTAGAATTCTGTGACTCAGCAACATTATTTGGGTTGGCATAAGATTGGATTTTTTTAACAATTTGTATATTTTGACTTGTCTTATGCAACTGCCACATGTGTTACCAGGGCTGTTGCTCTGAAACAAATAGAGACTTTTTCCTCTGTTTTGTTGCTTTTGTCTGTGCACATAATTTTTCTTGGTTTAATGCAAATTAAAAAGTCTCTTGAATAGTAGAAGAAACACATGCTTGCAGTTGTTCTGCTGCTTGAGACATGCCTCTTGCTAATTTTACTTTTTGGTATTGAAATAACTCAGCGGCCAGTACCAGCTTTTGTTCTTTGTTCTAGATGCTTGTAAGTTGTTTTACATAACAAAGAATCCCTTGAGTTCAAAAAGACATGAGGAGACCTTTCCTGACATTGTCAAGTATATTCTAGATACCTGTGACCCCAAGGGAACAGGCAGGTGTGGGGCCTAGATCTCTCAGCAAATGCAGAGCCCAGGCAGAAGTTGCTGCTATTTTTATCAGCACTCTCCCCTTGCTATAGACAGAGGAAGGTAAAAGGGATGAATCCTCAAGGCTGTTTCGCTCAATTGCTGCATTTTAGATGGCAGCTCTTACTGTCTCAACATGTTATTCCATAACTGAACTTGCTCACCTTGGCTGAAGAGGAGTTAGGCTCATCAGCATACCTGAGTTTTCCTCATGTGCTAACCTTGTAATACCATGAGTAACACTGAAATTTGTTACTTTCAGAGATGCTCGATGGTGATGACCTTGTAGAAAGACAGCAAGTCTAGAAGATCTGGGCAATGCATCTTTCCAATGTATCCTTACTTAGAAAATGCGCATTCATAAAGGAGAGTTTGGGGGGCAGGGATGGTGGGGTGTTATCTTTGCTCTGAATTTGGTCTGGGGCATACCTTGATTCTGCTTTTCAATGTTTTTTTCAAGATACGCAATGCATATATTTTAGGGGGCTATCACAACTATGTTATTCAAACAATTCATTAAGATTGTGACCCCTTGAAGAAGCATGGTCAGACAACATTTTTCATCCTGTTTCTGGAGTGCCTTTGAACACCATTAGATTTTCTTACTGTGCAAAGATGCATGTTTGAAATTTCCACATACATTTTTCAGGATTAATTAACTGGAGGCTGTAAGGAGATTCAGAGAAGCAAAGAACCTCCCAATTCTTGCATGTAAAATACAACCCCGCTGCAACAAGCCTTTACACACACAAGTTAAATGATGTACAAACAGGTGGCACACTTATTAGTTGCCATTTTTCAGCAAGTGCTCCATCTCCTCTGCTGAGAAGAGCGAGCCTGTTCTGGAGCACATGAAATGTTGTACTGAAAGCATGTTATCCTAGACGTCTCAGTGAATTATTAACATGCCATCATGTCAAGGTGCTCTTTGTCCCATTTTTCTCTCACTCACTTATGATAATTAGTTGAAATTCGGCATTCAAGAATACTGCCTTTGTTAAATGCCTGTGGGATGAGGTAAGGCTACAGGATTAATTCCAACATCCTACAGACTTACATAGTTTAGTAAGTAGCAGCTTTGAGAGGCTAAAGAAGTAGATTACTCACTTTTTCTGTCCTCTCCACCAAAACCCAAGTATATGAAATTTAGATGAGCTTTTAGTGTGGCACTTGCTAGGCTTGATTTGGTATTCATGTTCATTACAGAGTTTTGCACTATAGACTGTAGGAGAATCACTCCTTGTTCAGTTCAAATAGGGCTTGGATTAAAGTTAACATTTCTATATCATTCTTTCATAGACTTTTCTATTATCCTCCTTCAACAAAAAACTGGATGAGAACATCACAGAGGTTCTTCCTGACTTTGGGATGAGATTTTCTGTACTTCCCACATAGGCACACTTGTCTTACAAATGAATCTCAGGGTATTCAGTAAGTGCCACAGAACTACCAAGGAAGACTGCATACCTGGCATTCTCAAAAACTGTGAGACAAAAGAATAGAGGAATAAAAGATCAGGAATCTGTGAATGCAAAATTCTCCTTTGTAGTATAGTTTATGCAGTTGGTTGTGTCAGGGAAGAGTGGATGTACAACTCTGCCATGCCAAAATGATAATAATATTTGTGAAAATGGCAACTTGTTACTAACAGGTACGTATAGTAAAGTGCCACTGAGAATCTGCTCAAGGGTTTACATGGAATTGAAATAAGACTTTGAAGTGCAGTGGGCATAAAATCAAGGTAAGGCAAAATTAGAAGGCAAAACCCACCACTGCAAGGTTTTCCAGGTTGTAAGCAACCTATGCCTTCTAGTAAGCGGTGATTTCTGTTTCTGATTATGTTGGCAATGGCTTTATCTAGACTGAAAATTTGTAATCTATAGGCTTATAAGTGCTACTGGCAACTAAAATTTAGGTTAATGATGCATTCTTCTCTTGGTTTAGGAAAAAACTTCGAGAGCTTTGAAAGGAAAATGCTTTTATCGACTCTTGTATGACCTTTCTCTGTCTCTGTACATATATCATATGATGTATCATACTATGTTGTATTATGACTGCTTTTATTTTTTCCTTCACATATCACATTTCCTTCAATGATGCATTTACTGAACTTAACTCTGACTTATTTTTGTTTTTGAATCCAAACTTAAATTCAAATTTAGACTTGTGTATGATTCTCAAGCAAGACATACATCATCAGTTTTCCCTCCTACCCTTTTCTGCAAATAGAAAGGGATAAATTTACCCTCATTCACATTTATGCAGCCCCAAAATGACTTAAATGTTTAGTGTGCTTTTTCAGGAAGACTTTCTGAACACAAAAGAGAAAAGATATAGAAGCAAGAACAACAGAAAAAAGAATTTTCCCCTCTCCTTTCTTAGTACTGATTTTAGCCTTAAAAAAGTATGCTAAACCCACTAAACAGAAAGATACAGCAGTAATAACAGGACAGTATTAATGGGGAGTAATTTGATGCTATATGTTGCATTAATTGGGAAACCGCCCTATACTAGGTTTCTGCTCCAGTTTTTCTCTAGGGCAGGCAGCCAGAATGACATTCAGTGCCTTTGGTATTGCCCAATAACCATAATCCTTCCAAGTCCAGTGTAAAATGCAGCTGGCCAGCTTTGTGAGAATCCTTCCTGTGGTGGGATTCTCAAGCAGCGAGAGTCACCAAAACCACTGACCTTTGCAGAAAGTGTATTTGGGAGAGGTGCAGGCTGTGGTCAGTTGTGGGCCACATTGGTCTCCAATTGCTTCAGTGAACCTTTTGCCATCAGAGTCCTCCAGTCTGCATCACCAGGCAGCACTTGTGGTCCCTTGGTCTAAATGAGTGTCAAGTTCCTTTTAGCTATCATTTCCTTTAAGGTCCTTGTTTATCTGCTAACAGCCTTCATTGTGTGTGATGACCTGTGTAAGGCCATAATTCATGCAGTGAAAGTAACAACTTCATCAATAAGGCATGAAAAACTGATCAGACAAGCATTCTGGCTACTGCTTGTTCCTGTATGGTAAATGTCCTGTTAGAGTTCACATAGTGATGTGAAAGTAAAATGAAGGACAATAGAATTGCGATGATCAATTCTTTTAGTCCTTTGAGCCATTAAGTGTAGCCTCCTTGACTGTCATGTTAGGGGTAAGGATCAAAGAAGAAAGTTTAAAGTAAATGCAATGAAGCTACTGTTACATAAGTCCCTTTTAGCTAGATGCAAACTTCCTCCTCCTTTAGTCAAACTATGTTTGTTCAGCAGTGTGTATAGCATGTGATTTCTGTGAAAAAGGCCCACCAAAATAAAAAGCCCAGGTGCCAGCACAAACTCTGCACCTAACAATCAAATGATGCAGAGGCACCAGCTGCAAGTAGGGAAAAAAGGTGTAGCAACAAGAGTACCACAGTGGATATGAGTACCATTCTTTCTGGTTCAACCTTTAAGCAGCATTTCCATCAGTTGAGTAAAATCACCTTATTATAAATGTTGGTTCAGCTTTGGTTTGAGTAATTCTGATGTTGAGTAAATCTTCACAGTTCTGCTTTGTGCAGGTTCTATTTTAGGTTTCCTAAAATCAGTTTAGTAATTTTAATACAGTATCTCTTCTACACATACCTAGGTAACAAAACTACTACTGTATTCAATGCTTTTGTGGGCTGTCTTAACAAAGTCATAAAAGAGAAAATTGACATCAGAACTAGAAAATTTTACCAAGCATTTTTAGGCTTCTACAGAAGGGTTGGAAAAAAATGTGAATGACAGGAATGCAGCCTTCAATGATTTTAAACTTCCAAGGTAAAAATTTCTGATTTCTTTTAAGAACTGTTTTAATTCCTCATTGCATAAAAGTTTTGTGCAATAATGGAGGCATGTAACACTATTTCAACTTCTTCAATTGATAAGCTGGCTCAGTATTACTGTTTTCTCTAGGAACTTCCCTTATATACTACTAATATAACTTCCATTAAAGCATCATTCCTCTTCTTCCAGTCAAAGAAAACTACAGCTTAATTTCAACTGTGGGCTATGCAAAGTGGTGGCTTAACAAGT
>NW_005055916.1:0-1114 GCF_000277835.1 Geospiza fortis
AAACTTCTCTATGGTTTTAGTTAGTATATGAAACAAAGGCAAAAACTTCGTTGGTGAAAAGGCTTGGTTAGTTTGTAAATTATATATTTTGTTTCCAATTTAGTCCCAAAATGAATTTTCAGTGATAGTTTCTTTATCAGTTTCGGGATATTGCAAAAGAATCCATTTTATAAATTTTTAAGGTTATTTTTAGAGAGCTTGCCGTAAGAGAAAGAAAAGTTGTTAGAAGATAAGATTTCTAGAATTATTAAGTATATTTCTCTCTCGATTTGAGATCGTTTTAAAGTACTAGATTTTGATCCCATATTAAGTTATGCCTTCCAGCAGATAAAAATGAGAAAAAAAAAGAAAAAAAACGAGAAGGGGATTAAGACCCAGAGAAAAGGCGTGCAATAGTGGCTGATTTAACACTTACTCTACAGCTGAGTGAAGTCCCGAATTCTGCTGGAAGGCCGTCTGCTTACGTCAGTTCTCCTCGAACTTATGTCGTTCAGATGTAAATTTCTGAGTGTCGAACTGACACCTCCAGCGGAGAAGTACTTCTAGAAGGAAGAGCAGCTCTTCGCAAGAGAAGCTGTGTTCTCGATGGCAGTAACAGTATCCCCAAGGGAATACACTGCTCTGGCGAAGGTCAACCTCTGGTCGGGGCGAGGGTCTATCTTCCGTCAGGCGTCAAAATATAATAAAGCCTCGATCTTGGCCTTATTATTGAGCGATGCAGGATGGTCCAGGTACCCAGTCCCTCTGGGAGACAGAATGCCCAAATACCCAGTCAGCTCGCGGCCGTCGCCGCAGGCTACCCTTTAGCAAGCTTGGTGACTGTCAGCTCTTTAGTGATTGCAAGCTCTCTTAGGATTTCAGCTCTTTGCTTGCTAGGTAGGGTGCCCTTGGCTGAGGCAGAAGCAGACGCGAGAGAGGAGAAGGAGGTCCTGGCGGTTCCACAGTGATGGTTTATTGGGGAGACTGAAGGGTCCCAGCAACAGCTCTTCTTCTGTCGAATGGGCTAAAACAGCCCCTTTTTATAGGGTATAGGGGGATCAAAACTTGTCCAATAGTAAGGGTTAGGGAGAATGACCTATGAGGTTACAAAGATAAGGCTAAGGGGCGGGGGGTC
>NW_005055916.1:2522-5461 GCF_000277835.1 Geospiza fortis
CAAGTGCCCCGTCACCCAGGCTAGTGTCTCCCGGGCGGGTGGGGGCTTGGGCTGACCGGTGCGACCTCCCCACACACCAGGATAGTGTCCCCCGGGCAGGTGGGGGCTAGGGGCGAGGGGTGTGAGTGACCAGCACACCAGGCTAGTGTTCCCTGGGCAGGTAGGAGTTTGGGCTGAGGCGTTCGTGTGACCTGCACAACAGGCTAGTGACTCCCAGGCAGGTGGGGGCATGGTCCAAGGGGTGTGATCTACCTGCACAGCAGGCTAGTGTCCCCCGGGCCGGTGGGGGCTTTGGACAAGGTGTGTGAGTGACCCTTACACCAAGCCAATGTTCCCTGGGCAGGGGGAGGCGTGAGCCGAGGGGTGAGAGTTACCCGCACACCAGGCTAGTGTCTCCCGGACCAGTGGGGGGTTCGCCCCTTCGCCCTGAGCGGTGCGAGTGACCCGCAGACCAGGCTAGTGTCCTCCGGGTGGGTGGGGGCTTAGGCCGAACAGTGTTAGTGACCTGCACATCATGCTAGTGTCCCCCTGGCAGGTAGGGGATTGGGCCGAGGGGCGCATGTGACCTGCATACTAGGCTAGTGTCTCTCAGGCGGGTGGGGGCTTTGGCTGACGTGTGTGAGTGACCCCCTTACACCAAGCTAATATTCCCTGGCAGGTGGGGGCTTGGGCCGATGGGTGTGAGTGACCCGCACACCAGGCTAGTGTTCCCCGGGCAAGTGCGGGCTTCGGCTGAACGGTGTGAGTGACCCGCACGCAAGGCTAGTGTCTCCAGGGCAGGTGGGGGCTTTGACTGAACGCAGCAAGTGACCCGTCACCCAGGCTAGTGTCTCCCGGGCGGGTGGGGGCTTGGGCTGACCGGTGCGACCTCCCCACACACCAGGATAGTGTCCCCCGGGCAGGTGGGGGCTAGGGGCGAGGGGTGTGAGTGACCAGCACACCAGGCTAGTGTTCCCTGGGCAGGTAGGAGTTTGGGCTGAGGCGTTCGTGTGACCTGCACAACAGGCTAGTGACTCCCAGGCAGGTGGGGGCATGGTCCAAGGGGTGTGATCTACCTGCACAGCAGGCTAGTGTCTCCCGGGTCTGTGGGGGCTTCCCCTGAGCAGAGCGAGTGACCTGCACACCAGGCTAGTGTCGTCCAGGCGGGGGGGTTCTTGGTCCGAGGGGTGTGATCTACCTGCACAGCAGGCTAGTGATCCCCGGGCCAGTGGGGGCTTTGGCCGAGGTGTGTGGGTGACCCTTACACCAAGCTAATGTTCCCTGGGTGGGGGGAGGCTTGGGCCGAGGGGTGCGAGTGACCCGCACACCAGGCTAGTGTCGTCCAGGCGGGGGGGTTCTTGGTCCGAGGGGTGTGATCTACCTGCACAGCAGGCTAGTGATCCCCGGGCCAGTGGGGGCTTTGGCCGAGGTGTGTGGGTGACCCTTACACCAAGCTAATGTTCCCTGGGTGGGGGGAGGCTTGGGCCGAGGGGTGCGAGTGACCCGCACACCAGGCTAGTGTCGTCCAGGCGGGGGGGTTCTTGGTCCGAGGGGTGTGATCTACCTGCACAGCAGGCTAGTGATCCCCGGGCCAGTGGGGGCTTTGGCCGAGGTGTGTGGGTGACCCTTACACCAAGCTAATGTTCCCTGGGTGGGGGGAGGCTTGGGCCGAGGGGTGCGAGTGACCCGCACACCAGGCTAGTGTCGTCCAGGCGGGGGGGTTCTTGGTCCGAGGGGTGTGATCTACCTGCACAGCAGGCTAGTGATCCCCGGGCCAGTGGGGGCTTTGGCCGAGGTGTGTGGGTGACCCTTACACCAAGCTAATGTTCCCTGGGTGGGGGGAGGCTTGGGCCGAGGGGTGCGAGTGACCCGCACACCAGGCTAGTGTCGTCCAGGCGGGGGGGTTCTTGGTCCGAGGGGTGTGATCTACCTGCACAGCAGGCTAGTGATCCCCGGGCCAGTGGGGGCTTTGGCCGAGGTGTGTGGGTGACCCTTACACCAAGCTAATGTTCCCTGGGTGGGGGGAGGCTTGGGCCGAGGGGTGCGAGTGACCCGCACACCAGGCTAGTGTCGTCCAGGCGGGGGGGTTCTTGGTCCGAGGGGTGTGATCTACCTGCACAGCAGGCTAGTGATCCCCGGGCCAGTGGGGGCTTTGGCCGAGGTGTGTGGGTGACCCTTACACCAAGCTAATGTTCCCTGGGTGGGGGGAGGCTTGGGCCGAGGGGTGCGAGTGACCCGCACACCAGGCTAGTGTCGTCCAGGCGGGGGGGTTCTTGGTCCGAGGGGTGTGATCTACCTGCACAGCAGGCTAGTGATCCCCGGGCCAGTGGGGGCTTTGGCCGAGGTGTGTGGGTGACCCTTACACCAAGCTAATGTTCCCTGGGTGGGGGGAGGCTTGGGCCGAGGGGTGCGAGTGACCCGCACACCAGGCTAGTGTCGTCCAGGCGGGGGGGTTCTTGGTCCGAGGGGTGTGATCTACCTGCACAGCAGGCTAGTGATCCCCGGGCCAGTGGGGGCTTTGGCCGAGGTGTGTGGGTGACCCTTACACCAAGCTAATGTTCCCTGGGTGGGGGGAGGCTTGGGCCGAGGGGTGCGAGTGACCCGCACACCAGGCTAGTGTCGTCCAGGCGGGGGGGTTCTTGGTCCGAGGGGTGTGATCTACCTGCACAGCAGGCTAGTGATCCCCGGGCCAGTGGGGGCTTTGGCCGATGGGTGGGAGTGACCCGAACACTAGGATAATATTCCCCTGGCAGGTGGGGGCTTGGGCTGAGGGGTGTGAGTGACCCGCATACCAGGCTTATGTCCCGCATGTTTGTGGGGGTTTAGGCTGAGGGATGTGAGTTACCTGTACACCAGGCTTGTGTCTCCGTGCAGGTGGAGGCTTGGGCTGAGGGGTGCGAGTGACCTGCACACAAGGCTAGTGTCTCCCAGGCCGGTGGGAGCTTGGTCCAACGGGTGCG
>NW_005055917.1:0-5452 GCF_000277835.1 Geospiza fortis
CATCATCATCATCATCATCATTATTGCCATAAATTGTACAGATACAAAGCCAAGAGGAACATCATCATTACCCAGCCTGCCTGAGATGGTCAGTGGGAACAGAAGTGGTGTTCCTCCTCATCACCAGCCTTCAGAGAGGAGGCCTGTGCACAGATGGACAGGTTTGGTGGATGTTTCCTGTTAAAAAAACAGGAGGAGGACAATATAATATATCGCAGTCATTAAGAAGAGAAAGAGTTGATTTCCCCAAAGGCTTTACTACAGGATTTCAGCTCAAAGTAGCTGGCACCTTGTGCCACATGACCATCATCTGTCATCTGTCATTTCACCCCCTCACTGGAGCCAAGCTGTCTGAGCAAACTCGTCTTTCTGGCTGCTGCCTTCCCAGTGAAGTCTGAGCCAGCCTTTTGCTCCATGACAACACGTTGAATCCAGCACAGCCTCTCAGCAGCCAGAGCTCTCACCATCTGATGGGTGGCTTGTCGCAGCTTGGTTCCATGCTGGGGGAAAACAAGCACACCTCAGCACTGGACTGCCCAGTTTTTGGCAGAACAGCGCAGATGGCGTGGCACATGGAGCTCCCCCTCATCCCCTGCAGATGTACCTCTAGGTCCAGAGCACTGCATGGATGCATCTCCCCACTCACCTCCTTGCAGAGGGTCAAGCACACCAGCAGATACCTCAGACTGACTCTTTCCATGAAGAATATGGACACATTAGGCTTAATCCACTGATCATGGGACTTACAGCACTCCTAAACTTTCATCTGGCCTTGATAGGTCAGACCAGGCTCAAGTGAAAAAAGGCTCTGTACTGCTCCAAATTCCTGCAGCTCCAAGCCAAACATACAGCCATGGTGAGCAGCAGAGACCAGGCTGCAGGCATGTTAGCAAATAACTGCTGTACAGACTGTTTATTGTCCACTTGATGCCAGTCCTTGTCAGCATCAATATCCCAATTTCTCTTGCTACTAACAAAGGTTAAGTGAGTCCAATTACTCTAGTAAGGTAATATCAATAATGCTACTAATTACAGCAATCGCCTTATGGATCATTAGTTTGTGATTATGACTTGTCAAGTGCTTTGGCAATTTTATGCAAGAATCATTCACAATGTGTCATGGAAACAAAATATCTTCCTGGCATTGCTAGGCTCTTCTCTGTATAAACAATCCTAAAAGTTTGTGTGAAGTCTGCCAGAAGCTTCTTAGGAAAAGAGATGTCTGTCTGCATTTGCAGCTCCACAACACACAGTAGGAAGAGGGTAATGGCAAGGGAGGGATGGAGGGGTCCTACCTTATGCAAATGGAAATTTATTGAGTCCTGAAGAATTCCAGACAACAGGATCCTATGCAAATAAAATGGACCCAGGTTGTGTGAGGTACTGACATGTTTTCCTAATAAGAAGCATTATTGTCCTTACAGCCTCCCTAGAGAGTCTTGGCATGTCTTATTTTATTTGAATAAATAATTAATTTAGTTTAATTAAGACCATCCAACAGTCTGGAGATAGGTTTTACTAATTCAAAATGCATGGGAGGGTCTAAGTATGTAGATGGTATCCACGGAAACTGATTTTTCTCTTTCTGTTGAACTGGAGGTAGAAATTGGAAAGCTCTCTCTGTCCTGTAAATTTTCCTTTGCCCATAGCTCTGCTGTCAGAGCAGTGGTGACAAGAGACTAGATATTCCAAAGGCATGAAGTAGGAACCCTTCTGTGACCCCTTCTTTGGTCACAAACAAGTGAGTTCTTAGTGCCTGCATCACACCAAGGAATTTTTGCTCATTTAACAGCTTTTCCAGGGCTTTTCCCAGGACCCTCTCCACATGACCACATTCCACATTTTAAGCCCCTTGCTTAAGTGAGTACTAAAATCATTGAAACACAACTTTAATTAAAAATAAAAGGGAAATTGAATTTAAAGTCAGAGAAGAGATCATTATAGTCCACTAATCCCACTCATGCACATGACAGATCATAAATTTCACCCTCCACTTCTTGCACCAATATACAGTAGAATCAAAATGCCTGTTCTAGAAAAGGTCCTTGTCTGGAAGATGATAAGATTCCTTGACTCAACATCTCATTAAAAATTCAAGGACTCTTTAGCATTTTGAAGGATCTTATAAAGGTCTGAAAGCCTTATGAAGCTAAAGCAAACATCTGGAAGTGAGATTTATTCACAGACAATCCCTGGGTGCTACAATATCCCTGGAACATGCAGGCATCTTGTCTACACTTGCTCTTCACTGTTGTTCTGGACTTGCTGTAGGAATCAAACTGGCAGAATAACTGTGATGGAAGTCCTGCTACTCACTAAATTTTCAGAAATGGAGAAAAATCTTTCTTTACAGTTCCAGCTTCAACAGTGAAGCTCACAGCTAAATGTCTGCCAAGTTGCACAGCTGGACAAATGGTTCAAAAATCCAGGGACCTCAAAAAGCATAAGAAGGTAAATCCCAGATGAACATGACTGTAGAAAAATGGCATCCAGAAAATGCAGCATCCAAGATCAATTTCTGCCACATTCTGCGAAAACTGATTTGATAGGCACTAGCACTTTGTTGGCCATAAAGATGCAATACAAGCAATCATATATTTGGATGGCTGAGAAGACAAGGACTTGACCTCATTTCTCACTGCATACCCTCTTAGACTTAGGAAGATGGCTCAGGCAAGGCTGAAAGCAATATTCAGTCCATAATCATGTGAAATATTTAACAGAGAAAGCAGATGCTTAATAAGATTTTAAATTACTCATTAGAGAAAACCTTAAGCAAGAGACAATATACACAAGCACATTAAACAGGACAGCATCATGGTTTTTTCTATTCCCTTTTTAATGTACAAGTAGACAACTGAAGAAAAAAATCCCTTAAACTATTGTAATAATGCAGCTCCTGTCCACATCATTGGGATACCAGCTGGAAAAAGACAGGTAATTCACCTCCAATTTCATTTGGCAAGATGAGAAGATCAGATGAATTGTGATCGTGTGCAGCTTTGGGTCGCAAGAGTAAAATCTGCACTCTTTGTTCTCCATGGTTGGCATTGATTTACCCTCACTTGAACTGAGAGGTTATTTAAGCAGTAATTTCAGCTTCCTGCAACACAGAAGCAATAAATGGATTCTCATGTGCATTTGACACATTTTTACTAAGCACATTCATGGGGAGACAATGTTGATTACCCTCCAAAGACAACTGAAATAATAATTATGATAACAAAATGTCAGAGGGAAAGTATGGCTTCAAGTACACCTGCCATTTGTTTATCCCTGACAGTCTCATAAATACCCACTTTTCTCCTCTTTTTTCTTAGGGCTCCAGGAAGAGAGGCAGCAGGGTGGGGAGAAGGGGGTGAGATGCAAGCAGCAAGGCTGTTTGTGGCTTTCCTGGTGACCGAGGCCCTTGCCATTCATTAGTATGTGTTGAGCAGCTTCACGGAAATGGGAAGTGATGTTGTACAAAAGCATTGAGAGTTAATTTCTTTTTCCTCATGGGAGCATTTGGCCTGTCCTGAAGACCCTGCATTGCTTGGCTATGCTTTAAGCAAACCAAGAAGCCCAGCCCAGACTTGATGTGACTGTTTTCCCCTGCCTACAAGGGCACAAAAAGGACCATAGCCTAGTTGTGTGTGTCAATGTGCCCAGGTGCATGGCAAGTAGCTGGAGACCACTGTTATCCCACCTTTTGTGTTGTGCTTTGTGCAACCTGATTTTTGCCAGTCCCTTTAGCAGGGGTACAAGAGGGCTCATCCACCTGCTCCATGAGAGTACACCAAGGAGACATCAGTACCAACAGTTTCCATCCAAGCAGTAAGGGCATGGTTTGGTGGCAGGCCTTGGTAGTTTTAGGTTAATAGTTGGACTCAATGATCTTAAGGATCCTTTCCAATGTAAATGTGCCCAAGGCACAAGGAGCAACCCTTATGCAGGCAGGCACAGACCCTTGCTAACTGGGCTGCAGCATTTCCACAACCTTATCCCCATGGAAATGTGCTACATGGATATAAGGAGCTCAACTAAATGCTATCTCTGACAGAAGAAGACTGACTCTCTTCATTCTGCTACTCCCTGTGTGCACATCCCATTACCACAGTCAGGCACTAAAAAAGTGTCTGAGCACTGCACAAGTGTAGGATCCCCTTCCACCTACTCTCTCTAGTCCAAAAATGATGCCTTTTCCCAGGAAAGTCAAAATGGGCCTCATGTAGCTGATTTAGGGCTGTGAAAATTCACAAAGCTGCCACTCCATCCCCAGCGTTGGGAGTATGCACCACACAGCTAAAAGAGGAGGTGCAGCTGACTGATTCCTGCTTTCTCAGTGCCTCCATTCCTGAGCAAAGCATCTTTTGCTCATACTGTGCTAGAATTAGTTCCCTGGCTGAATGAAACACCACAGCCTGCAGAGCTGTAATTTTGGCACTGCTCACCAGCACTAAAAACAACTTTGAAAAAGAGAAAACAAAAAGGAATAGCATATCTGTCAGTTCTTGGCACTAATCAGTGAAAATGGCTTCACTTCAGTGGCACCAAATGAGCATAAAGGTAATTGAAATGGAACAGCCAGCAGGCTGACCACTTTTAACAGTATAGTCTCTGTGCCAATTTAAGAATTATCTGGATTTTTCTCAGGAGATGTTAATATGTATAATTACATTAACATATAGGGCCCCTGTAATATGCCAAGCCAACAGTCCTAAAGATTGCTGTCCTCTCTTTATAATCAAAACAGATTCAATCCAGGGAAGAGCTGCTGCCCTCTCGGAGAGCCTCATCAGAGATACAGCTAGTCTAGATCATGGTATAGTTACTGACCAGCACTGGTACAGGCACTAGAGTAACCTAAACAAAGACATCTATCCCCATGTCTATACCTCTGACCTTTAATCAGAAGCCACCAGCCAGTGGTTCTGAGTCAAGACTCAGAAACAATTCAAGCACAGGTCAAATGTAGGATCTGTCCCCTGACAGAGGCATGGCAGTGCAGGAGCTGCAGGTAATCCAGCTCCCCAGCTATGATGGGAAATGGATTAAAACTCATAGTCCCATCCTCATGTCTGAGTCAAACCAGTCCCTGTGGCATAGTAGTGGAGAGAAAGCTCTCAGCTGGGTGTGAGAAGTAGGACACAGTGATTATATGGAAGATTATGATGAGATTTATTACTAATACAATATCTAAATATTGCCAATGTGGTATCTAAACAACAGCTTCATCAACTATTACAATGGATTAATTACAGTATTATCAGGTCATGGTCCCTCCTGTTGAGTCATGAGTTTCAGTGAGACCGCTAGGCCCACTTAGTGTCCAATTTGGTCAACAGTTTAAAGGGTTATAAGCAGATTTGACTAGAAATGTACATGTTTCCAGTCTTTGGCCCTGCTGAATTCCCAACTACAAAACAACAAAGGACCTATGTAGCTATTTTAGGATTTTATCTCTGTATTT
>NW_005055918.1:0-5450 GCF_000277835.1 Geospiza fortis
AAAAAACCAAAAAAAAAACCAACCCAACAGCAAAAAAAACCAAATCAAAACAAAAAAACCAAAGCCATGCAAATGGCAGAAACAGCTTTTTGTCCTATTGTCTTTTGTTCTACTGAGTCATACAATAGAAAATGTTATGAACCACTCACAATGTCACAATGATAGGTAAATGGAAAACTGTGTACAACAGGGAATTAATAGAAAAACATTATATTGGTCATGAGTCATTGCTATGACTAAGAGAAGTAAATATCTATTGGTATTCTAATAATCTCAGTTTCTTTACTATTAAGGCAATGTCTCAGTAAAGAGACTAATGCAGAGATGTAGTTAAGAGCCCAAGACTTAACACTCTTGTTGGCTTTACTGTTAAATGCAGGCCAGATCCTAGCAATTAATACTGATTTCAAGCACCATGACAACGAGATGCAAAACTGATCCAAACATGAAGGCTTATATTTATATTTTGTAAGCAAGTTCTTCTGTCTGGTAGTCACTCAGGCTGGCAGCTGTCTCTGCATTGCATTGCAACTGTGCTGCTTTTAGCTCATTTGCAGGTTTTCATCAGCCCCTTCCTACTCCTTTTCACTCTCAGTTCTCCAAAGTCAAAGGTTCTGTTTTCCTTAGCTTTTCTTCTTTCCTTTAAAAGCAACATATCCTTGTTTGGATACATGTGCTTTGCCTGAAGCCAAGCCACTGACTCCAGCAGTCTCAAGCCCTGCAGCTCTACATACTCCTGCAGGATGACAGTGAGGAGTGACCATCACCCAGGGACAGACCAGATGTGAACCAGAAATTCTCTGCCCAAGTAGCTCCTTTCCAGGGCAACCTGCAGACAAAGCTGCTCTCCAAGCATGGGCCTGTGTTCCCCAGGCACCAGCACCTGCTCTGGGCCAGCTCCCTTCTTCCATGCCTCCCAGGAAAGATGCTGAGCTCTCCAACTCTCACAGGGTAGAAGAGAAAGATATAAAAAATGTTTTTCCTAATTTTTGTGACTTGTATAACGATTTACAAGCAATTTCATTTGGAAATATCTCTGTCTTGATGAGCAAACCTGCATAGTAGGAAGAGCAACTATAGTGGAGGTGGAATGTCATACTCATTTTGTGCATATGCATTTGAATGAAATGGTAAACACTTGTCTGAATCACCACCACTCAGATGTCATATTTTTCTCTCTATTTTCAGCTTGAGGGGGAGGAGAGCTGCCAGAACAGAAACCCTGAAGTGATGAGCTCCAGTCAACTGCTCCCAGATTAATTATCCACCAATGATCCCATGTTTAACACACTACTTATGGATATTTTTGCTAACAGCTCAACCCATCGCAATGTTAGACAAGTAAGAATTTTCCAGGGATTACATATTTGGGCTTTTCTTCTTTAAATACCTTGAGAGTATCCTTCTCCATATGTGTATGAGGTAGTATGTGCTGTATCCTCTTTGCCAGTGCCTAAAACACTGCTAAGACCAGGAGAAGCTGTGTTCTGATATGGTGTGTGGCTGAGCATCACTAATGCACTTCCATCTTCCCACATCCCAGTTTCACACAAGATGCTCCTTCTTATAGTGTTTTTCTCTTATTTCATTAGGAAAGTGGGAATAGTAAATAATTGCTGTTATTAGTTGGTTTGAATTACTTCTGAGGTGTTTTTAATGTTCAAATACTTTTGAGTACACAGATTTTCAATGTGTTATCCTTGGTCCACTGATTGGCTTCCAATGATCTTGAAAGTTTTGTCACTGGGAATTAATTACTGATAATACCAAACTACACTTAATGGCACACCATCTAAGAAATGTGCACATATCTTCAGGTCTGGCTGGCATAGAAAGTAATCCCACAAGAAAGTTCTCCTAAAAACCAGGCTGACTGACAAGAATGTAGAACTTTGTACATGCTGTAAAATTATATTTATTAATGATTAGAGTATTTCCTCTGCCAAAAGCAAAGGGAAATGCAAATATCCTCCTATTATTATACAGCTACTGTTTTTGATAAAAAGTTAACCTCAGACAATTAATAACAGGTCTCCAGCAATTCCTTATTAGCAAGCACTGAGATCTGCTATTTTGCTTTTTCGGAGACAGCCATTTTAGGCCCCTGTGTTAGTTTTGCTGTCCACAATTAATCCTTGTCAGAGCAGATTTTAGTTATGCTTTTGGTGCAAGAACCTTTGAGCAGGGCCTCTTAGACACAGGCACTTCATCATCATTCTCATCTATACATATGTAGCAGGAAAGACGGTTTTAATTTTTCAAAGCAATTTGAAATAGAATCAAGGAGATCTTTTTTCCAGTCAGAATTAATCATTGCTTATACACAGCTTTTTAAACAACATGTTTCAAAATGCCTGTTCTTGTCTCAGAGCAAGGAGGATTTGGGCATGATCCCTCTGGGAAATGATTATCATAGCCCTTGGAACAAGTGTCCTTTTGAAGTACTGATACAGAGCAGGCAAATAGAACACTCAAGGGTATTCTTGATAGGGAAAGGAGATGACGAAGTCCTTATCAGTTAATTTATAATGTAGGATAAATTACAGTGCTGTGTTTTCCCACCCATACCAGAAACAAAAGAATATTTGCAAAAAGAGAGCCCAACAGCTCTCTAAGTAAGTATGTTGAGAAGTACTGATTTGAAGCCATAGGTGGGTTGGCTACCTGAGGAAGGCTGCAGGGACAGCTTCTCTCGATGCCCACTAGCTACCTCCTCCACACAGAGCTTCAAAAACCTGAGGCTACAGATGCACTCAGCTCCAGCAGCAGGCAGGTAATGCCCTGTTCTGTTTAGTCATCACAAAAAGCCACTACCAACAAGTTAATAAGTGAACATAAGGCTATCAACCCCTGAAGAAATAAAAATGTATTTCCAGTTTCCTATGTATCTTCTTCTTCCAACCTTCACCACATATGAAGGCTTTAAAAGCACATTTAGCTTATTTGGTATAATATATACACAACTTTAAAAACAGTTCCACCAAGAAGTGGCTCTTTTTATGCACAGATAGGTTAAAATGAAGCTCACAAGCTACTGAGGCTCATTTCAGTCCTTGGGCCAATTTTCAAGTACAATTTTAACATTTGACTCAAAACCCCCCTACACAAACAGCAGCCTGTGCTTTGGATCAGGAGATACTTCTAGCATTACTTGAACCAGCAGCCTGAGATCCACTGAAATTTTATTCTAATAGGCATCATCTAATTAGGTAGTGTGGATAGGCAAAGTTCCAATGATACATAACTTATCATAATCCATATAAAAGCAGTTTATTTAAAAGGAAGCTCACAGCAGAGAAAAGATGAGCCACAGGGACAAAAATGGAGCCTTTGAATGATATCAGAACTGAGGTATTACCAGATATAGAAAAAGGGTAGGCAGGCCCAGGAAGAACAGACTCAGGAAGAGGCACGACAAAGCCATTGGAGAATAGATATGCAAATGTTCCAACACATTTCAAGTATTTACATCACCAGTAGGATATTTCCGACATATCCAAAACACATGGCAGAAATGTTATGACCTATCACGAACTAAAATAATTCGGTTATGTATTCTGCATAATATCAAGACAGTCTTTTATTTGGGGTATTTAAACACTGTAATCTGCAACAGCTGTCTTTTTAGCACTAAATGCTTTCTAAATAATTTTTCCATGTCCTCAGTTCACTTCTGACTTAATTAATATGGCTTTCCTGAGTTTGTATGTCATGCCTTACTCTTTTTTTAACAAGTTGGGTAAGAAAAACAAAAGAAACAGAAAGATCTGCAATTTCATCAGGTAATGTTGACTATGCACTAGAAGGTGTTGGTTTGTTACAAAAGCAGTAACAAAGGCACTCAGATCCTGTGAAGTAATGCTTAAAATGCCATTTGCTGGAGTGAGCACTACAAAGAGAGGACAGTACAGACAGTCTCACATCCCTTCAGATCCCCCAACTGTGCAGCAAAACGGGCCACCAATCCACACACACATCTTGCCCATGGAAGGCCACCTTATTTGAGTTTTTATAGAATTTTCCTACCAGAAAACAGCTCTGCTCACTACTTCAAAGGTCAAGCAGAAAGGATGTTCACATGAGAACTTCCAGCTGCACTTTCAGATAAAAGGCAAGGACATCCAAGTGGCATCACTGCCAGCACTGAGTGGGAGCTGCCTGCAGCTCCTCTGTTATGGTTACCTGGCCAAGGTTTCCTGCAGCCAGAGAACAAACACAGCACAGCACAAGGACAGCATAGCCCAGGCATGGGCACATTCAGGTTAATTGTTAACTATTTTGTGGATCCCAACTTAGAAACATCTTAAGCATACAGTCAGGTCCCTGCTCCTTCCTTAAGTTTGGAATAACTTCCCAGTGTTGCTCCAATTTGTAAGCCTCACTATATATTTTTCTTCAGTTTTGTCTCCTTATCCAAGCTTAACTTGTACCATTTTTAAGAGAGGGAGGAGAGCAGCAAGATCCAAGCATTGGTTAACTCTGACTGGCTTCAGATGGAGCTTCTGTCTCTTGAGTCTAGAACAGTTTCCAAAGAGCCATTTATTCTGTGACCACGTAATAATGCAGGTCTGCTCTAGAGAAGAGGTATCAGTTGCCAGGAACACTGTATGGACTACATGAACCACTGCCTCATTTGGCACAGCAATCCCTAACCCCAGAGGCTGAATTCTGTTTACCAGCTGCATTCACACATACAGATTTGTACTTCTGGAGATGTGAAAATATTTCAAAGCAATTGTTTGGACTTCCTCTGGATGTCTTTATCAAGCACATAAGCATCTAATAATTTGACATCTACAAAGCTCATTACTTCAGTTTGAAGATTTCTACCTTCTTAAATCTTTCTTCTTAGGACATTTCCATTCACAGATTTGTTTGTTCTTTGGATCCTTTTACTAACCATTATGACAAATTCTTTCAAATTTACAGCTGAGAGATTCCAATTAAAACCCATTATTACTTCAGGCGAATGAGCAATTTCTAAAGTATCCTTCTATTATCTCCTACCTTATATTCCATCTCATACCTTGGGAGTTTTTAATTTGCATTTTTTATGACTGTGGAACATAAAGGGTGTCTGTCAATTGTTCATTGAGAACTCATTGTAAAGCATGTTTAGAATGCAGTGAGATATATTAATAGTATCTCCTCGCATGATATGTTAGTATTTTTATCTTTCTGATTCTCTTTCATTTATGTTGTCTTATGCTTCTGTGATAATTCTTTTTCTTTGTTGATGAGCCTAAGGGATTTTGTGCAAACATCAAATCTTGTCACCTGCCAGCTCATCTCAGCACTTCAATAGTCTGGGATGTAGTCTAAGTCTGAACAAGTGCCATCTCTTTGGCATGAAAACCTGAATATTTATCCTCTCTCATTTTTCTGTAGCCAGTTCCTACTCTGTGGCAATGCCTTTCCATCCTGTTCACACAGACTGTGCTAGGCACACT
>NW_005055919.1:0-5450 GCF_000277835.1 Geospiza fortis
CAGTGAAGAAGAAGTTAAGTCCCAGATAGGAGGGAGGAGAAGATGCCTTAATTTTAGAGCTGAAATCCTCTTGTAAGCTATGGAAAAAAGACTCTTTTTCCCTATAACACATTAAACTATAGGGAGATAAAAGTGTTCAAATTGATATCAAGCAAAAGCCTCCATGTTAAAATAAGCAGATTGTTCAGTAGTTGTGATCCCATGAAAAGTTTGAACAGAAAAAAAGAGAAGAGTAATAAGACCCTGTACCCCCAGAGAGAAGAGAAGAAGATCTCTGTTCCCAGGAATGAAGATGATTTTAGAGATAGATTGCGGAGGATCAGTAACGGGACATCACGCCATGATCAATATGATCAAATTAAGCCAATTTATTGCAAAAAGCAAGTTATATTTATATTGTGTTCTACTGTTCATGCCTCAAGCTAATACATGATTGGTTAAATCCTTCTACGCACGCATTTTAATATTTCATTTAATTTTAGTTAGTCTTTCTTCTTCATGCGTCTCACTGCGGTTTTCTTGTCCGCCTTTGCATCCTGAACCGTCTGCTTCTGAGCGTGTTCTTCTTCTTTTGTGTCCTTCAAGGGCATAGTGAGCTTATTCAGTTTCTAGAAGGCTGGATTGTGCATATGTCCATTGTCCTGCAAAAAACTCTCAACAACAGATAATGAAAACTTTTGCCTTTAAACAGCTCATCTTTAAAACAATGCCCCATAAGTCGACATAGCCCATCTATAAGCTGCAAAAAAGCTTGTAGAAATAAGAAAGACTTCACAATGGTAGAGTTCCCTAGACAGCTGTTATTCGTGACTAAATTGAGAACCACGAAAGAACTGTTTTTTCCTCTTGTGGAGAAGTCTCCATAACCTTAACAAGAGGGACTTCTCTCCCTAAGTGAGCTAAGAAAGGACTATTTTAGAGATAGTAAACTGACTAGAAATTTTCAGTTTTGTTTATTTACATTGTCAGTGGAAAAGAAAATGTTGTGGGGGGAGAAGAAGTATTCTAAAAAGTTTGTTTTAATTATTACAACTTTTGTTCCTTTTCGTTCCTTTTAATAAATTTTTCTTTATACCCTTTTAAAGTTTTAAGCCTGCTTTACCTTTCTCCTAATACTATCTCACAGCAAGAAGTACCTTAATAATTAGCCAGCACTGAAGCCCACCACACTCATCAGCGTATTAGTTTAAAAAATCTCAGAATTTAAAAAATCTAAAATTAGCAAACCAAAATCACTACAGTGAGGAAATTTATCTTTAGTCAGATCTGTCCAGCCACTGTATCAGGGTCAACCCCTGAATATTGCCTCATATTTTTCCTCAATCTTTCTAGCCATTCTGTTGGAATTTCTTCCCTCTTTTGCTGCTCATCAAAAGCCTTACAGGCATTTTGATTACATGGAGCTGCCTCTTTGATACATCTTATAATTAATGTTCTATACTCCTCCATGTCTTGCCTCCCCCCTGTGCTGGTGTGGTCCCAGTTAGGGCGCACTGTGGGTGTTTTCAGATCCCCTGGAGGTCCTTGCACATGCTCCCTTTCCCATATCCATAGCCCAGCTGCCCAGATCATCTGTCTTTCCTCTGGTGTGAACAACATAGTCATTACTGATTGCATTTCTTCCCGTGTATAAATATTGGGCCCTAGAAACTGGTCCAACTGCTCTGCTAATCCAATAGGGTCTTCTAATAGTCCTTTTAATTACTTTTTTAACATTCTCACGTCAGAGGAACTGAGAGGTAGGGTTACGAATCTATTCCTCCCTGCATCCCCCCCCAGGGGTATGTCCTTCAGGGGGTACAGTCCTGATGCTTGGTTCCCATCCTCTGATCTGCTTTTCTCTCGTTGTGCTACCCTGTTTCTGGTGTTTTGCCTAGGTCCATCAGGGTCAAGGGAGGTACAGTTTGAGCTACTGGAAGTGGGGGGAGAAAGTGCTTCAACAGGTCCCATTCTTTATGTTCTGTTACCTTAAACACGCCCACCTTCGAGGGTGCAGTCTCCCCTTCCCAGCAGACAGCATAGTTACTCTCTTCCTGATTGAATGGTTTCTTAGGTCTTACATACATGTTTAATGCCCGGCATATCTATCTTTCGTCTGATCCATATCTTGGCCATTGTACTTGATCACCCCTAATTTCACTTCTAGTCCATTCTACCATGCAGTACTGAATAATTTTAACCTTGTCCTTTTCTCTGGTGTTTGGGTCATATTTACACTGGCCTAGTTTCCTTCCCAATGGGCTATCTGCAGGTATGCCCATTGGTACCTCCTCAATTTCTGCTTCTTCCCTTGGGGATTCGCTAAGCACTCATAATCCCACTCTGACCAGCAGATCACAGGTCTTCCCCTGACAGAGTCCGCCTTTCCAACCACAGGCCCTCCTGACAGAGCCCACCTCCCTCAATCAGCCAATTACACACTCTCCCAGCAAGGCCCGCCTCCCTAAGAAGGGAGAGGGAAAGGAGGAGAAGAAAGAAACCAGAAAAGGAGGAAGGAGAAGGAAAAGGAGGAGAGACAGAAAAGGAAAAAAAGAAAAAAACCCAACATTATCTCTTTTCCAAAAAACACCTACAATCCAGAGGGCTTCCGTCCGGTGGTTGCACTCTGCTCCCTGCCTCTCCTGGCTCAGTTCAGCAGCTCCTGACTCGACACGGCTCGGCTCGACAGCTCCCCCTTCTCTGCACATGCAGTGTTACACCTACTCCTGGGCAACCCCTCCACCACAAACCACTCTTCAGTTGCTCCATTTCCAGCCCCATCTCGGTTGGCTCTGGAAATTATAGCACTGGCTGCGCCCAGGAGCCACCCCCCACTCTGAGTCCCCACAAATGCTTCAATCTCACGTGTCCCGCTGCAATCTCACGGTTCCCGCTGCCCACGGGGTCCCTATCACAGGCCCCCTGCCTTTCTCACCCACGTGTCGCACCTTGCTTTCAACTGTCCATTATCCTAAGGCTTCAACTGACCAGGATGGGTCCATACATATTACTGATGTGAAGCTCACGTTCATATATCGGAATTAAGGAAATATGATCTGGCCAAAAACCAGTTATGAGGATGGTACTCATCCCTCTTCCCCTCTTTTCTTTATCAAGTCTCCTGGTGTCTTTGGGCTTTCAACCTGTGACTGCCGGTAGTCCTGGGAGAGGCTGATAGATTCCGCCAAATATGTGGCGGGGTGCGCCTCTTTCAAAAACTCCTAGTACCACCGGGGCAAGGTATAAATCCTGGGGAGACCCCCCATTTGTGAGAAATTATACTCACTTTCAAAAAATTTAAAAGGTTATTAAAACCTTATCAAAAATACAACAGAAGACCAAATAGAGAAAATATTACAGTGCCGGGAGCAAAGGATGATTTTTCCCACCATGTGCTTATAGCCATGATATTTTCTGAAAAATCCTTTCCTTCGGATTTGTTCTCCTGAGAAGCTGAGAGGCCTCAGGAACAAAATGTAAACAATAATTATCTGCTGCTGTGGAATGCAACAGGTGCATCTGTGATTGGTCTCATGTGGTTGTTTCTAATTAATGGCCAATCACAGTCAGCTGGCTTGGACTCTGTCCAAGACACAAGAGCCTTCTGAAACATGGAGTCAACATTCTTGTCTCTTCCCTCATCCTGAGACCCCTGCGAACACCATCACATGTGCTTATCCACACAATGGAGGTTTCGCCTTTTAACCATTTAGCCCCTCCCAAAGTTCTGTCCATCAACTCCTTCTTCGTTGTCCAGTGGTGGTTTACTTCCTTAAATCTTGATTGGCAGTCAGATGTTGCCATAGTAACAAGTCGACCCTCCCAAATGTCCCAAACCCAGGCCGTCACCTGATAACAACACAAGGGGGGTAAAACATAACATAACTATAAGTCTATAAAACTTTTCTTAACATATATACATGATGTTTGCCTTTTAATTGTGAGAGTCAACCATCGCATTACTCATCTATCACAGTCTCTTCTCCCAGGCAACCACTGAAAGAACGAGAGGACACAGTCTTAAGCTGCACCAAGGGAAGTTTAGATTAGATGTTAGAAAGAAATTCTTCCCTGAAAGAGTGATTGTGTGCTGGAATTGTCTGCCCAAAGAGGTGGTGAAGTCCTGTTTAATAAAAGACTGGATGTGGCACTCAGTGCCATTGTTTAATTGATGAGGAGGTGTTATGTCATAGGTTGGACTAGATGATCTTAAAAGTCTTTTCCAACCTAGTTAATTCTGTGATCCTGTGAAATATATGGTCAGTTTCAGGTGGTACCTTCCCCAGGGCAGGCAGTTTCACAATGGAATGATGTAGTCTTATGAGTCATCCTTGATGGTCGTTCCAGCTGCCTATTCTGTTGGTGCCTATTCAGTTCATTATGGCCCATTAGCAGAGATGATCCCTTGGGCTGTGTGTGGCTGTGCTGGTGCTTCCCTGGAGGGAGTTATCACAGCTGAGTCATGGTGAAGATAAAGAAACACTATTCCTCCTTGCAGGATTTGCCTCCACCCACTTGTAGCCTGAGGGATCAGGTGTGCACTGGGCAGCTACTGTGAAGGAGCCATCATTAACAGTCCATCAGAATGATGTAGATGGGAGTAGAATACATAGTTTGGTTACACCCCACATTGTAACCTGTCACTCGTGCGCCGGGGTCGGGGCAGGAACAGGCGAGAGGCAGGATCGTAGAAAAGGCAAAGAAGGCTTTATTCAAAAGAACCGCGCGGTTTTGATAGAGTGGTACGATAGATTCTATTCTATTGGCTAACTAACAGAAACATCTTTCTCACGCACTGTCCTTGAGAGGAACAGAAAAATAAAGTAGAAAAACATTTATAGTCAACAAGTTATCACATCTTTCCAGCTCCCAAAACCTTCTCACAAGCCGCTGTGAGAAATGCTTGCCGTTTCTCTCTCTCTGTCCCATGGCATCCACAGTAACCCAGGACAAGTGGTAACAGTAAAGTCAGGAAAAGAAAGGAAAGGTAAGACTATCTAAACAATTTGGATTTTAGTCAGTTGATTTTCTGACAGGGATACAATTCTCATCTATTTTACATCATTCACAGAAGTTATCACCATAGCACTCCTTTTGAGTCAAGGGGCCAGCTGGGAATATAACTGGGATAGTAGAAGATTGCATATTTTAGTTAAGATTGTAAAATTACTTAAGAAGCTAAGTTCGTAATATCGATAGCAAGAATCATATACCTTAGTTAAAGAGTAACAAAGATATTAGGAAAAGTAAAGCTAGGAGTGACGGGGATAGATGTAGTAATTGTGAAGGAGCAGAGACCATAGAAATACCTTGCCTAAGAATAATCAGTTAGGAAATTCTTGTTAAATGGAGGTTTTGGGGGTTCGCTTAAGTTAGCAATATGAATTAAGCATTTAAATTTTAGCTTGTAGAATTATGTGTTGAATTTCAACCTTTTACTTTTACTCTGCCATGGTACAAAGGGCATAGGA
>NW_005055920.1:0-700 GCF_000277835.1 Geospiza fortis
GAGGCGAGGGATTAATTGAGCGAGGATTAATTAGGGGTGGGCATTAATTAGAATTGGGGTTAATTGGGGCACGAGGTTAATTAAGAGTGGGGATTAATTGGGGCAGTTAATTAGGGGTGGAGTTATTTAGTATGCGAGTTAATTAGAACTTGGGGTTAATTGGATGAGGGTTAATTAGGAGTAAGCGGTAATTAGCAGTGGGGTTAATTGGGGTGACATTAGTTAGGGATGGAGGTTGATTAGAGTTAATTAGGTGGGGGTTAATTTGGATGGGCTTAATTAGGAGTGGGTTTTAGTTGGGGGGCTGGGTTTAATTAAGGAACAGGAGTCAATTAGAGTGGGGTTAATTAATGGGGATTAATTAGGGGTGGGGTGTTAATTAATAGTGGGGCCTAACAGCTGAGGCTTAATTGGGGGCGGAGCTTAATTGGGTGGAGTTTGTGGGCGGGGCTTAATTAGGAAGGGGTGGGGCTTCATTAGGTGGAGTTCGTGGGCGGGGCTTAATTAGGTGTGGTTTAATTAGGAGGGTTGAAAATGGTGGGTGGGGCCTAATTGGGGCAGAGATAGATATTTAAATGAAGCGGGCGTGGCCTAATTGGTTTATCCCCCACAGCTCTCCCGGCTGCTTCCTTGGCCACGCCCACTCCGGCGGGAGGCCCTGCCCCCGTGGCCACGCCCACCCCCAATATGGGCAAAGGGG
>NW_005055920.1:738-2426 GCF_000277835.1 Geospiza fortis
GTCGTGGCCCCCTTTGCGCTGCCCCAGCGGCTCCTGCTGGCCCCGGACATGCAGGCCCGGCTGCCCTGTAAGCCACGCCCCCTCCTTTGCATCTCATTTGCATGAATGCTTTTCTCAAACTTTCCTAATTCCTAAAACAATTTTAAGAATTTTTCCCAAAATTGCCCCAAATTTCCTAGAAATTTCACACAAATCCTTCTCAAACCCCTTCCCAAAAATCGCTTTTAATTTGAGTCTCATTTGCATCTCATTTGCATGAGCAGTCATTTCAAGGTCTCTCAAACCCTAAAATAATTACGTAAATTTTTCCTTAATTTCACCAAAATTTGTCTCAAATCCGCTCAAAACTTCCTGTTGATTTTCCCTTTCCTCATTTGCTTCTCATTTGCATCTCATTTGCATCTCATTTGCATCTCATTTGCATGGATGCTCTTTTCACACTTTCCCGATCCCTAAAATAATTCTGATTTTTTTTCCTTAAATTCCCCCAAATTTCATCAAAATTTTCTCCAAATCCTTCTCAAACCCCTTCCCAAAAGTCACTTTTTATTTGCATCACATTTGCATCTCATTTGCATGGACACCCTTTAAAAGCGTTCCCAATCCCTAAAACAGTTCTAAGAATTTTTTCCCAAAATTGCCCCAAAATTCCTCAAAATTTCCCCCAAATCCTCCTCAAACCCCTTCCCAAAAGTCTTTTTTCATTTACATCTCATTTGCATAAATTCCTTTCCTTTAAAGGAGACAACAATGCTTCTTATTAGTGCCTAATTTGCATAATTGTGCTCATTAGCACCTGATTTGCATAAGCCCTCAAAAGGATTAAGCACGTGCTAGTATCTAATTTGCATAATGGTGTTTGTCATTAACATCTCATTACCAACCTGATTATCCCCCTAATTAGCCCCTAATTTGCATAATTACCCAGGGATTATTTCAGGAATCTCTCCCCTCTTTCCTCTCTCATTAGCATCTCATTTGAATAGGAATTTCAAAGAACCTTTTAAAGACTGTAGCCACGTTCATAATTAACATATTGCTTACATACAAATATTCTTCATTAGCATCTAATTTGCATACGGCTCCTAGAACCCTTTTAAAAGCTTGACCACACCCATAGCTCTTTAGCACATTAGCATCTTATTTGCATAGGTAATGTTGACGGCTTCAAAACCTTTCCAGACATCCTCACTATTTCTCATTGGCATATTATTTGCATAAATTTTTCAAAGCCCCAATTAAAAAGTGTCATCCTGTTTGTTAACACCTAATTTGCATAATTGCATACGCTTATTAGCATCTGATTTGCATGGGTGCCCTAAAATGCCTATAGAACACCTAATTTCCCTAACAGTGCTTGTCATTAGCATCTAATTTGCATAGGTTCACCAACACCCCTTTAAAGTATCTAATCCTGGATTTAATTAACATCTAATTTGCATGAGTTTGTTCATTAACATTTATTTGCATAACCTCCCCAATCCTTTTCAAGCATCTCATTAGCACCTCATTTGCATCACCACAGTCCTCATTAGCATCTCATTTGCATAAATCCTCTCAAAGTCCTTCCATGAACTGTGAATTTCTATAGGAAGCCTCTTATTTTCATGCTAATTAGCTCCTAATTTGCATAATCACCACCAGATTTTTTTCAGGAACCCCTCCCCCCTCTCCCCCCCACCCCCACT
>NW_005055920.1:3235-5445 GCF_000277835.1 Geospiza fortis
TTTTTAAATTTTATTTTGATTTTTGGGGGGGAATTTGGGGAGACATTTGGGAATTTTGGGGGAAATTTTTTTTAAACAATTTAGGGAAATTTTAGGGGGAATTTGGGGGGAAAATTGGGAAGTTTTGGAAAAAAATTGGGAATTTTGGGGTTTTTTTGGTATTTTATTTGAATTTTTTTTTATTTTATTTGAATTTTCTGGGAATTTTGGGGTTTTTTTGAGGGGGGATTTTAGGAAAAATCCGGAAATTTTGGGGGAATTTTTTGGGAATTTCTTGGGTGGGAAAATTTCGGGAATTTTTTGGGAAATTTTGGTGATTTTTTTAGTATAATTTGAATTTTCTCAGAATTTTTGGGGAGTTCGGGGAGAAAATTTGGGGATATTGTGGGAAATTTGGGATTTGGGGGGAAAAATTGGGAATTTTGGGGGAAATGTGGGGATTTTGGGAGGAATTTTAGGGAACATTTGGGAGTTTTGGGGAATTTTTTGGGGTTTTCTTTGATTTTTGGGGGAATTTTTTTGGATTTTAGTTGAATTTTTAGGGATTTTTTGGGGGTTTTTTTTAGAGGTTTTTTGGGAATTTTGGGGGGAAATTTGGGAATTTGGGGAGGATTTTGTGGCTTTAATTTTTGATGATTTTTGGGGAGGTTTTTTGGGGGGAAATTGTCCAAAAATTGGCAAAATAAAAATTTGCAGTGTGCAGGTGCTGCGGTTCGCCCAAAAATGGGGAAAAAAACCCCAAAATTGGGAAAAATGGTCTTAAATTGGCTGTAAGAATTGTGAGAATACGGAAAAAATTGGAACTAAGAAAGATTTATCAAAAAATGGAGAAAAAAAGGCAAAATATGGGGGAAAAATCGGGGAAAATGAGGAAAAAATTGGGGGGAAAATGGGGAAAAAGTGAGGAAAAATTGGAGGTGAAATGAGGAAAAAACAGGGAAAATTTGGATAAAATTTGTTTTAAAGAATTAGTGAAAAAAATGGAAAAATTTGGAAAAATAGTTGAAAAAGGTGGGGAAAATTGGGAGAAAAAGGGGAAAAAAGGGAAAAAAACTGGGAAAAAATTGGGGAAAAATTGGAGAAAAATGGGGAAAAAATTGGAAAAACTAAGGGGAAAGAGGAGGGAAAAAAGAGAAAAAATTGGGAAAAGTATGGGAATGAAAATGGACAAAAATGGGGGAAAATTGTGAAAAATTTGGGATAAAAATAGGAAAACATGAGGAAAAAAGAACAGGGAAAAATTGGGGAAAATGATAAAAAAGATAGTAAAAATTTTGGGAAAAATTAGGAAAAAAGTTGAGGGAAAATTGAGGAAAAATGGGGAAAATTTGCGGGAAAAAAAAGAAAAAAATTGGTAAAAAGCATTAAAAATTTAAGGAAAAAAGAGGAAACTTTGGAAAAAATTGGGGGAAAAAGGGAATAAAATGGGAAAGAAAAGAGAAAAATGAAAAAATTTGCAAAAATTGACCAAAACTTGGCAAAAAAATGGGAAAAAATGCTAAAAATTTTGGGGGGAAAATGGGAGAAATTTGGGGAAAAAAGGGGATAATGGGAAAAAATGGGAAAAAAAAGGAAAAAATTTGGGGGAAAAAAGAAACAGGAGGAAAAGGAAAAATGAGCAAAAATTGGGGGAAAATGGGTAAAAAGTTGGGGAAAATTTCAAGAAAAAATGGGCAAAAATCGGAGAAAAATGGAAAAAAATTTGGAGAGAAATTGGGAAAAAATTGTAAAAATTTTGGGAAAAATCAGAACAAAATCAGAAAAAATGCAAAAAAAATAAGGAAAAATTGAGGAAAAACTGGCCAAAAATGGGAAAAAATTGGGGAAAATTGGGAAAAATTGGGAAAAAATAGTAAAAATTTTGGGAAAAAAAGAAAAGATTGGGAAAAAAAACCAGAGAAAAATCAGGAAAAAAAGCACGAAAATTGGGAAAATTTGAGGAGAAAGTGAGGAAAAAGTGGCCAAAAATGGGGAAACATTGGGAAGAAATGGGGAAAAAATTGGGGGAAAATGGGGGGAAAAAATTGGAAAAAAATGAGAAAAAATGCAAAAAATTAAGGAAAAAGTGAGGAAAAGCTGGTCAAAAAATGGGGAAACTTTGGGGGAAAATGGGGAAAAATTGGGGAAAAATGGGTAAAATATTGGGGAAAAATTAGGGGGGAAAGGGGAAAAAATCAGAAAATAAAAGCACAAAAATTGGGAAAATTTGA
>NW_005055921.1:0-3537 GCF_000277835.1 Geospiza fortis
AGGGGACATGGGGGGACACAGGGACACCTCTCTCCCCAGCACAGCCGTGGGCAAGGGGCACCCCTGGGGGGACAGGAAAGCCACGGGCACGGCTCACACCTGGGCTGGGGGGAGATGGGCGTGGATTGTGGGGCTGCGGGCGGGCAGAGACACACGGACACGGGCACGGACAGACACACGGACACGGGCACGGACAGACACACGGACATGGGCATGGACAGACACACAGACATGGGCACGGACACGGGCACAGACAGACACATGGGCATGGACAGACACATGGACATGGGCACGGACAGACACACGGACATGGACAGACACATGGACATGGGCACGGACAGACACACAGACATGGACAGACACACAGACAGACACACGGACATGGGCATGCACAGGCACACGGACATGGGCACGGACAGACACATGGGCATGGGCATGGACACGGGCACAAACAGACATACGGACATGGACAGACACACAGACACACGGACATGGGCACGGACAGACACATGGGCATGGGCATGGACATGGGCACAGACAGACACACGGACATGGGCATGGACAGACACACAGGCATGGACAGACACATGGACAGACACACAGGCAGACATGGGCACAGACAGACACATGGAGAGATATGGGCATGGACAGACACATGGACATGGGCACGGGCACGGGCAGACACACGGACAGATATGGTCACAGACAGACACACGGACATGGGCACGGACAGACACACGGACATGGGCGCAGACAGACACACGGACACAGACTGACACATGGACAGATATGGGCACAGACAGACAGACACACGGGCACAGACAGATGCATGGACACGGGCACAGGCAGGCACGGACAGACACACGGGCACGGACAGACACACGGGCAGGGACAGACACATGGGAACTCGGGTCTCCCTGTGGGGCCGTGCCCTAGCACAGGTGAGCACACCTGGGCCCCCAGCTCTGCTCCTGCACTGGAGACACAGAGGGGACACACATGTGAGCACACATGTGACACACACAGGACACGCACAGTACACACACCTGATCACACACAGGGGACACACACAGGACACACACCTGAGCACACACAGGTCACACACAGATCACACACAGGACACACACAGGGGACACACACAGGACACACACAGGTCACACACAGGACACACACGGGACACACACAGGTCACACACGGGACACACACAGGTCACACACAGGTCACACACAGGACACACCTCTGAACACACACAGATCACACACAGGTGTCACACACAGGTCACACCCCTGAGCACACACAGGTCACACACAGGTCACACACCCCATTACTGCCCCAGGGCACCCCATCCCTGCCCCAAGTGCCCCTCCCTGCCCCTGGCACCCCATTACTGCCCCAGGGCACCCCATCCCTGCCCCAAGTGCCCCTCCCTGCCCCTGGCACCCCATTACTGCCCCAGGGCACCCCATCCCTGCCCCAAGTGCCCCTCCCTGCCCCTGGCACCCCATTACTGCCCCAGGGCACCCCATCCCTGCCCCAAGTGCCCCTCCCTGCCCCTGGCACCCCATTACTGCCCCAGGGCACCCCATCCCTGCCCCAAGTGCCCCTCCCTGCCCCTGGCACCCCATTACTGCCCCAGGGCACCCCATCCCTGCCCCAAGTGCCCCTCCCTGCCCCTGGCACCCCATTACTGCCCCAGGGCACCCCATCCCTGCCCCAAGTGCCCCTCCCTGCCCCTGGCACCCCATTACTGCCCCAGGGCACCCCATCCCTGCCCCAAGTGCCCCTCCCTGCCCCTGGCACCCCATTACTGCCCCAGGGCACCCCATCCCTGCCCCAAGTGCCCCTCCCTGCCCCTGGCACCCCATTACTGCCCCAGGGCACCCCATCCCTGCCCCAAGTGCCCCTCCCTGCCCCTGGCACCCCATTACTGCCCCAGGGCACCCCATCCCTGCCCCAAGTGCCCCTCCCTGCCCCTGGCACCCCATTACTGCCCCAGGGCACCCCATCCCTGCCCCAAGTGCCCCTCCCTGCCCCTGGCACCCCATTACTGCCCCAGGGCACCCCATCCCTGCCCCAAGTGCCCCTCCCTGCCCCTGGCACCCCATTACTGCCCCAGGGCACCCCATCCCTGCCCCAAGTGCCCCTCCCTGCCCCTGGCACCCCATTACTGCCCCAGGGCACCCCATCCCTGCCCCAAGTGCCCCTCCCTGCCCCTGGCACCCCATTACTGCCCCAGGGCACCCCATCCCTGCCCCAAGTGCCCCTCCCTGCCCCTGGCACCCCATTACTGCCCCAGGGCACCCCATCCCTGCCCCAAGTGCCCCTCCCTGCCCCTGGCACCCCATTACTGCCCCAGGGCACCCCATCCCTGCCCCAAGTGCCCCTCCCTGCCCCTGGCACCCCATTACTGCCCCAGGGCACCCCATCCCTGCCCCAAGTGCCCCTCCCTGCCCCTGGCACCCCATTACTGCCCCAGGGCACCCCATCCCTGCCCCAAGTGCCCCTCCCTGCCCCTGGCACCCCATTACTGCCCCAGGGCACCCCATCCCTGCCCCAAGTGCCCCTCCCTGCCCCTGGCACCCCATTACTGCCCCAGGGCACCCCATCCCTGCCCCAAGTGCCCCTCCCTGCCCCTGGCACCCCATTACTGCCCCAGGGCACCCCATCCCTGCCCCAAGTGCCCCTCCCTGCCCCTGGCACCCCATTACTGCCCCAGGGCACCCCATCCCTGCCCCAAGTGCCCCTCCCTGCCCCTGGCACCCCATTACTGCCCCAGGGCACCCCATCCCTGCCCCAGGCACCTCTCCCTTTCCCTGGGCACCCTGTTCTCTGGGCACCCCATGGTGTGGGTGCCTCATTCCCCGGAGTGCCCCATTCCCTGGACATCTTGCTCCCTGTGTGCCCTATTCTCCAGGCACCCCATGGTGTGGGTACCCCATTCCCCGAGTCCTGGGCTCCCTGGGCACCCCATGGCAGGGGTGCCCCATTCCCTGGACACTGAGCTCCCTGGGCACCCCATGGCAGGGGGACCCCATTCCCCAGGCACCCCATGGCAAGGGGGCCCCATTCCCCGAGTCCTGGGCTCCCTGGGCACCCCAAGCAGCCCCGGCAGCGCCACCCCCCAGCCTGCTGTGCCCCCACAGTGACACGTTGAACATCGTGGCCTCGGACCACCGGCCCTTCAGCACCAAGCAGAAGGCCATGGGCAAGGAGGACTTCACCAAGATCCCCCACGGCGTCAGCGGGGTGCAGGACCGCATGAACATCATCTGGGAGCGTGGCGTGGTAGGGCACTGCTGCCCGGGCACGGGGCTGGGGCTCCCTGCTGGATGGGACATCCCACCAGGGGCTGTGCCCCCCTGGCACCAGGGCAAGGAGCTGCCCAGAGCTGCCCTGGGCACGGGGCTGGGGGCTCATGGGGGCCCTGCTGGATGGGACATCCCACCAGGGGCTGTGCCCCGCTGGCACCAGGGCAGTGGGCAAGGAGCTGCCCAGTGGGGCCTGGCGAGGATCCCAACCCCGCAGCACACCTGGGAT
>NW_005055921.1:5185-5444 GCF_000277835.1 Geospiza fortis
GGCTGTGCGAGAGCAGTGGCAGGGTTGTGCCAGGGGTGTGCCAGGGCTGTGCCAGGGCTGTGCCAGAGCGGTGCCAGGGCTGTGCCAGAGCAGTGCTGTGGCTGTGCCAGAGCAGTGCCGTGGCCATGCCATGGCTGTGCCATATTGGTGCCATCACCGTGCTGGAGCAATGCCTCAGTGAAGGACAGGGCCGCGCCGTGCTGGCTGCTGGAGGGGACCAGGGGCAGTGCCAGAGCAGGCTCTGTGCCAGGCCGGTGCC
>NW_005055922.1:0-5440 GCF_000277835.1 Geospiza fortis
AAAAAAAAAAAAGGAGCATTTGCTAAAGCTTAACTTTTCTTCTTTCATAGCTGTTTAAGCCTACTTTCAAGCCTGTATGTGACTTCCTCTTCATTTCCTCCTGAAGAAAAGTACAAGAAAATTCTTGCGTTTGGATGAGTCACCCAAACTTTATCTAGCTTTATGTAGGATCCTGTAATTCTGTACTTTAAATACAGACTAATAAAATCAGTACTCATGATTTAGAACAGTCAAGAGGCAATAAAGCAATTACTTGATTACCTGAATCCTCAAGGTTCAGAATTAAACACTTGGGCATGGCTTACTTGTGATCAACTTTTTTTAATCACATAAGTCTATTCTAAATATTAAATTATTTTCCAGTACATCTTAAAAATAAAACTTCATCATCTCCATTTCATATAGTTGGAAATGAAGAAAGATTTGTCTGAAACCATAAAGTGATAGCAGTAGATTAGGATTCCGACTCTCCTGCACACTATTTTTTTATTCTCTGTACCATCTGAGCAACACTATCCTAAAAAAAAAAGAATGATGAAATGACTGTGGAATTAAAGTATCAATGCTGAACACTAACATCAGAACTCATTAGGCTCCATCTGGGCACACAAAACACAAAGCATGTGATTGGTTATTTTTTGCAAAAGATTTGACTTAGATAAGTCATTCTACATGAAATAAAATTAAAGGAAGACAAGCATAATCAAAACCCCTCTGTATGTCACACCCATATTGTTTTTCTTCTCGTGTCTATCACCTTCCACACCCTACAACAAATGAAACAGAGACTGAACAGAAGGCACATTTCACATGACAATGAAGAAATCTGTGTCCATCCAACAACAAAACTCCATGATACTTCACAGACAAAAAAGGGTCCCTCTTTCAATAGCTGTAACAGTAGCAGACGAACACAGAGTAAAAGCTAAGTCCACACTACATAAAGCACCTGTTACAGACTGAGACTATCCACCATAGTGAAATCTGGACAAATATCACAAAAGCACAACGTTTCAAATATTGCAAGCTGTCGGCATGTTAGGAGCCCAATCACTGATTGTAGCATACAGTCTTAATACTCTGTTAGCAGGTAATGAATGTAATGCTGCCAATGAAGGATGCAGGTGATGCCTCACCTGCACTTGGGCAGCCACGCGTGGCCGGACTCAGGGGCTCTTCGGACACTGCACTGCTGCAGGAGCTTCATGCACCACAGGCATGGCTGGGCAACCGAGCACTACATTCAACCTTGTGTTTACATTGCCAACAGCTCATTAAAATAAGTTTATTACTAGCCAAGTCTGCCAATATAAACACTGTATTCTTGTTCTTAACCAATGGGATGTACCAAGAAAAAAAGTATTTAAAATAAATTTGTTACCAGAATCGTTCGCTGCTTTACAGTGTAACAGTTTAGAAGAAACCTTGGACACAATATAGCATTCTTCCCCCCAAAACCCCCATGCTTATGAGTTATAAAAATACACAGATTTAATTTCTTTAAATCTTTCATTGTGTAAAATTCTACTACCCAATTTTAATCACTTTCATCTTTAAAATCCAAAGTCAGCTCCTCTGAGTCACTGATACAATTCCAGTCATATTCTGTAGATCAAACACTGGCAAGAAATCATCAACTGATTGCTGTGGAGATTGGCTACTGAGGTAGCACTTTCCTTTCTTTTGAAATTAGGCAGCTTTTGTTATGGATTGCATTACTAGACAAAGAGCCAAATGCTTTGGCACTGCTCTGCCATTAGTTAGAACTGAAAATGTACTTTAAAAAACAGGTTCTAATAAGCATTTGCACACATTTCAACTGAAACTGAGACTATTAATATTTTGAAAAGTGGAGAGTTCCTGAATTTTTATTCCTGCACACATAAAACAGAAGAAAACTCTGCTAATTCGCTAGTGTAGGTGTATTTATGTTTCTCTTAAGTTGTTACAAAGATTGAACAATTAAAGGATCCTAATGACACACTCTGCAATCTGATCAACAGAGATGAAATACTGGGAGTGAACATGCCTATTGTGAATACACACACACAAAATCTCGTGTGTGTGTGTATTCATGCATCTCGTGTGGCAGTAAAAAGACCTGAAGCTGAGCAAAATTTTCTCAAACCAGAAGTCTTCTCAAACCAGAAGTGAAACACTTTAATCCTAGTGTAGAATAAGTCAGAATATAAAAACACATAAAGCTGCCAGAAAAGTAGAACTATCTTTTTCCAGCTAACTATACTGCTATATATAAATCCATCAGAGGGGAACAATGAACAAAAGACAATTCAGTTTTCTTAAGGATCATAATTTTTAACTCTGCAGTAGATGTTCTAAAATTACAGATCAAATATAGACCATTTATAGAAAGAGTTAGAAACGAAAAGAGAAATAATAGCACAGGAAATATAACAAACAAGAAAAGGTTATTTCTTCAAAACCAGAGAATCATCTGGCCCTCCAAATTACTTAGGGGGCAATGAATTTTAGATCAGATCCTGCTAACTGCTACATATGCATCTCTTTCCTGTACTTGCTGGCTCAAATTAACACAACAGATTGTTCTTGCTGATTCAAAATTATGTGTGGCAATAAATTCAGGAAAGTGAAACAACTTTCATATTAATTATGAAATACTTAGAAAATTCCTAAGGCTAAAATCCTGCAAAGGAATACCTTGTATCAGCCATGATGACCTGGAGATCCTGAATTAACAGAGCTCAACCTAGTGATCTGCTCAATTAACACTCTTGGTACAAGGTTGGCATCTACTCAATTGATGAGATCTTTATGGACAGATGCACCCACTGAAAGAATGGGAGTCACAGCTGTATCTCCAATCCACTTTTCATTAAGAATAAAATTCCAGGGTCTTGATGGCAGCGATCCATGTAGATGAACATCTATTCATGTTCAAACTAGTGTAAATACACAGTTTACCTGTCAGCTTTATTTAAAAAAGAAATAAATGGCAAATTAGTTCAGTTTTGGTTTGTGGGTTTGGGTTCTAAGGCATGTGTATTCTGAGACACTTGAGCACTCTCCTGCTAATCATCTCTCCATTTCTCAGTCCACCATGCTTGCATGCCAGCATAGCCCAGCACTGTGCTCACAATTTCACTGATGCACTGTCTAATTAACAGTTTTAAGAGCTTCTTCTTTCAAAAGCTGACACAACCATAGCAGAGCAGCCAGAATATACTCAACATTTTACACCTCCAGTGTAATGCCAAACTTCAAGCTTAACACTAAAATCCTGATGCTTGCACTGAGCCAGTGAGTCCAAGGGCAAACACCAGCACCTTTCTCTGGACGACTGCACTTGAGCAGCTCCAGCCCAGGCAAAGCACTGCAGAAAGAGCATGGTAAGATTTACCAGAGTTGTTCATCACCACCACACATCTCAAAAGTTGAGTTCAGTATGTGCTGAAGTGATACAATTACACATGGCAAAGAAGTGGAGGTCGGGATTAGTTTTACACAGCCTACAGTGACCTCTCTGCTCTTGTTTTAAAGAAGGTTAACACCCCAACTAGATAATGTGTACGAAATACTATCAAAAATAACTCAGTTCATACCGTAGATAGAGCTTATGTGCAAAATCATAAATGCCCCAATATATTTGAGCAGTGTTAAGCTTGCCTTAAATGTAGCTGTCAACTCAGAACTATTCGGTAGGAATGTATTTATAGAAGGGTTTCTTATGGATCAGCCAAGGTCAAATGCCATTAAGTGCTATCATCCATGTGTACATGCAGTACACATAAAAATGTCACTTCATTAAATCAGTGGGTGACACAACTGGCAGAAAAGCAAATAATAAAAATATGGTAGCTTTATAAAGTAATCTGCATGATCTAAATGTAATACAGAAAACAGGTTTTCATAACCACTAATGCACTGTTACATACCCAAAAAGAGTAAGACTGTACCACAGAAAGCTGTGACAATATCAAAATTATTTATCTTAGCATAGGCAACCTAACAACAAGCTTTCAACAAGACACAATGAGAGAATGAGCACTCAGCCAACCCCTCAATGAGGTTGCAATAACCACTTCCCTTTGTGGATGTCTTTGCTGACACCTATCACAGCACTGAGTATATAGTTCTAGCATTCCTCTTTCCATCTCTTTATCAGACCAAAACCAGAAGAACCCCACCAAGTGCTGGCTGTGCATCTCATCTATGCTAATGAGTAGAAAGTCCTCCATGATTTTTCTTTATTTAGCAGAAAAGGGTGGTAAAACATGCCACACATTTTGGTTGGTTGGTTGTTTCCTGGGACGTTTTATTTTGCCTTCATAACTGCCTGTGAGAACAAACTAAATGCAGAGTTCTCCATCTCATAATGCCTCTGAACTGAGAATGCATAGGTCTTTTTTGAAGATATGCTTTAATGAAACGCAAATAATTATGCTCAACACAGGCACTAATAACTGTTAAGGCACACAAGATAGCAAAAATCCCATTAGAACATCTAACAGTCTCTCTTGAGCACTGAAGAGGGATGGGAGAAACATAATCAATCAATGTATTTGGCTTCATAGATTCTCCTGCTGATGAAACAGATGGATGTGGTCAGCCATCCTGCGGTCAGGAAGGTACGCAAAGAGAGTCTCTTCATTTAGAGCCACTGAATAAAATGTCCCTTGATGACAGCAGAATTGCTATCTAGAGAAAGACAGCTTATTACCTCAGCTTCTCGCGTCTTTCAAATTTACACCATGTGTTATAGATCAACAGCTACTTTTTCGCTTTTTACGGCTTCCCAAAAATAAAGCATGCACACAAAATACAGAATAGCAGCTGTTTATGACTTTTTACACTGTAAGGAAATGAATTCCATTTTGAATTCCATTCCACATTTTTAGTTTTGGTTATGTTATTTTTGGAGGATGGAATAGTGGCATTCCAGCTAGTCTTTTTAAGATGCTTTCCCTGACTCTCAGTTCATGTTGCTGTATTTCTACTTTTAACTGAAAACACATTTCCACTTTAGATAATTTACACTGCAAGGGAGCTGGTTAGTAAACAAGTAAATTTTTCAATATGAATATGCTTTCATACTCAGACTATTTAGCAGCACACCAATGCAAAATTAATGTCAAATTTCATAAAGCAACAATGCCAGAGAGCAAAAGAAAGTGCTTTTACAGGAAATCTGTTGCAAATTTCCTAAATAAGAATAATAAATAGTCCATTATTTCATACACAGATATGCAGACTGCACAAGCTAGGAAATTTGATTGATTAGCATAATATTTCACTTGCTGCTAGTTTTTTAAACAATACTTACAGACAGTGTAGAGAACAGTGATGACCTTTACTGTAAAAAAAATGCATTCACAATCCAGCTAACACTCTCCCATGGTTTGCTTTCTCAATGTATTACATGAAGCAGTCTACATTGCTAGCATATAAAACAAACAAAAAA
>NW_005055923.1:0-5429 GCF_000277835.1 Geospiza fortis
AGAACTGGACCCAGGACTCCAGATGTGTCTCACCAATGCTGAGCAGAAGTGCAGGATCACCTCCCTCAATCTGCTGGGAGACTATTAGGCTACTTTGCCACAAGCCTGTTGTGCAAGGTGCTTTTGAATGGCATAACCATCTAATTGTCCTATGTGTACAAAACCTAAGAATGAAGGCTTTATAGTGGGACGATTCAAGAAACTTTTTAATTTCTGAATTCGTAAAAATTTATGCCACATGTGTCATATATGCCACAAATGTCAGCACACTATTCAGACTCATTATAGCAATACAAGCATGCTTGTCATTACAAAATCAATTGATAAGGCCACTTTGGGCAGCTCAGATATTTTTTTGCTCTGATCCTGATGAAGGGGAGCCTGATTCTATTCCTTTCTCTAAATAACTTTCTAACACAGAGTTAGAATCCAAAACTTCTTGAAAAGCAAGCACAGTCTATACCATAGTCAAAACAGAGGCCTGTGAAACCTGTAAATTATAAATGTACTAACCAGGATATAATTAATACTAAATTGTTGAATGTAAGTGTAAAAACTACTGTTTACCAGCAGTGGTATGCAAATATTCTGCAGCATTGTGATGACATAGACATAATATATATAAGTATTTTATCTAAGCATGTGACTGCCAAAAGGACAACCAGTGATGGGCACAGCTGCATACAGGAGTTAGCCAGATTAGAAAAAGTTGTCAGACAGGCAACACAATTAAATATAAGAGTTTGCAATCAGGAATACACAATAAAGAATCTTGGAGAACAGTATTATAACATGAAGTCTAGAGGAACCCTATGTCCCTGGGGGAGGAGGGACAATAGCATAGAACCATCAGGAAAATAGAGAATGAAGATGAGCCCAGAGACATTCAGCCTTCTCTTGTCAAAGAGCTCTCAGGCCTAGACAACACTGGCACTGCAGCTGAGGACTGCCAGGGACTGCAGCTATCAGTTATCTGCATAGCCCAGCAACACAAGGCAGCCCGGTAGATCAGTGAAGGTCAGCACAGACATCTCCCCTTGATCACCCACAGACAAGTCAGACAAAGGAGCTCATTTTCCTGCCTTACAGAGGGCTAGAACCTTCCCAGAGCCTTCTTACTGCTATCACAGCCTGCTAAGCTGCTCCCACTGAGTGCTCTATGAATCCAAACAGCCATCATAAACACAGCAGATGCAAGTGGAGTGCATGCAGAAAACTTCCATCAGCTACTGTCAAAACCAGGGCATACATAAAGTTAAGGCTGACTGAGCAGGTATCTCATCCTCATTCCTCAGAAGTTCAGATTTGACTGAAATGGACACGCTGGTAAGGCCTGGGATATTAATTCAGGCTGGTGTTAGAATCTGCCAGGTGTATTTGTGCAATGAAAACAAAGTTCTGATTCTTCAGGGGAATATTGGGCTGCAGAGAATGAGCATGAAAGACAGCTTTGATCATATGGAAAATGTCAGCATAGATACCAAAGATACCCTTCTCAGACTAATGTACCAAAGAAATTCAATTTAAAAGAAGGCATTATCAAAAGTATCCCAGCATTAAAAAAAACCTAAGAAAATTTAAAAGTTGAAATACAGGAAGTCAGGTAAACATTGCAAAATATTTAAACAGTGCACATAAAAGTTTCTTTATGGGTAATTCTAATTGAAATGAGTCATCACCCTGAATCAGTACATATAGAAGCAACTAATTTCAAGGGGTGTTAAGCTACTCCATTACTCCTGAAAGCTATCAGTCTTTTTTCTATAAATGATGTCTGGGGATTTCAACAAATGTGACAGTATATAGTTGAAAAGAAAAACCACCAGCTATTGCTTTTGGATGCTTTAAACACAGGCCTAGCCAAAGTATTTTATAGAGCAAAACTTCCTTCATAGTTCTCATTCTAAGTATCAAGATATTTATCTCTAATTTCACACATAAAAAATCTTTGGACTAGCCAAAAAAAGAACTTTAAGTTTGGAAAATGTTTACAAGGGCAGATGTTGATGTCTGGAACAACCTTTGAGTCCTTGATGTACCAAAAGTCACTGAGTAATTTTAGTGTTTCTCTCCTCTGCTCAGAATGAATAATTCCTGATGTGTCAGAAAAAAGCAGAACATAACAGACCTTTTCTAAAAATAAATTGGTTCTTTTTAAGGGCCAAAGACATCTGCAGGTTAAGTCTGGAGAACTATTCAGTTTGCCATTAATCTATGAATCTGTAATTACATCTCAGGTTAGCAGCATGTGACTAACAAATGCTTTTTGTTGGCAGTTTAACAACTTGACACATTTTATATGCATAATACCAATGCACTATATACAATGGAAATGCCAAGACACAAATTAGCTCTTTTGTAAAGGCCAGTTTAGAAAACAAAACCAAATATTCCAGCTTAGAATTGCTGTCTGGTCTTCTAGCTTTTCTTTTTCTTCCTGGAGTGAATTTGAAAGGGGAGCAAGGAAATACACTGTAAAATGTAATTTTCTCTCAGTAAACCTTCGTCCTCGATTTTTCAAAGTTTAAATAAAGTCTCAATGGGCTTGAAGAATTATCTACACTAAGTTTTCAACATAATAGTCAAGGGGAAATGGGAGAAACTGGAAACATTACTGAAAGAAAGATTTGCTGCTTACCAAGTGCATTTTAAATATGAACAGATTAAAGAACTGACTTCTACCTGAAGTTAAGGTGCAAAGGTAAGCTAAAGAAAATGTAGTAGATTTGTGTTCAGTCTGAAAGAAAACAAAACCCAGCCAGTAACTACAAAAAAATTTCTGACATCACTACGTCTATTATTCTAAATTGCCAATAACATTTAAGTCAAGCAACTCCCTTGATCTGCTGCTCTATTTGCAAGCGATGTGTTTGCTTATTCACGATACAGAACTCCCCAAAATAAAAATAAATGCAGGAAGAAATCCCAGTCAATATTTGATGGACCCTCTAATTTTTCAGCAGTAATGGGGAGAAGTCCAACTAACAGAAAAGTCACAATATTTAACAGCAATGTTTGAATGCCAGTAGCCAGCAGATAAATGGCAAATGGTTCTGTGTACTCTGTTCCCTCCTTCCCTCTCCCCTAAAACCAAAATAAAGTAAAATATCCAGGAAGTACAGGAGAACTGGTATGTAATCCTCTGAGGGGAAAAAAGCAAAAAGCTATGAACTGTTAGAATTTGGCACTGAGTGAACATATTGAAGACAATGTATACATCTACGAGTAAAACCTCCCATTTGCAAAGCCAGGTATAAGAATTTTTATCGCTCTTCAAGAAATACTTTTGCTCTTTTCAACTTCAAATGGGGAGAAAGAAAATAAATTTTGTAACCACCCTCATGGAGCTTAGTAATTCTGATCTGTAATTTTTGTTATAGCTCTGAACTATTTTCAGTCAGACACACTGAAGCAACCACAACCTGTGCTGCACTACTGAGTCCTTAGTCAGCTCCAAAAGATTCTTGAAAGGCCTTTGCTGAAGCAATGTAAGGAGACACATTTTAGGGCACAGAGGAGCTGATGGAAACCAAGTCTTTCCCCAGCTTTTACTACACAAGGGAGATAAGGATAGTGAATGCCACTAAGAAAACAGGCAACAAACTCATGACTGAAAAGTGCAATTAAATAAAAGTAGATTGCTTGCAGGTCATGCAGGCTGACATAGGGCAGGGCACAGAGGGCAGAGTTCAATTTCCAGCAGAAGAAAGAACTGACAAAGGGCTCAGAAAGATCTGGCCAAAACCACAAAGGGCTGCTGGAGTAGTGTTTTCATGCTTTTTGAGACTTATTTCTCTCTCTGGAAAAAGCAAATGTGTATTTAAATAAACCCACAAGTTCTTAGTGTAAGCATCCCGAAATATTCTTTAGGCAAACTCAATGTCCTTGGGAAATACAGCCTTGCTGCCAGGACAAGGGCTGGTGGACCACGTAACACCAGCCCTCAGAACTGATCCATGGAGCTGTACGTGCTGGAATGGAGCCATGATTAGGACACTGCTGACCCTCCAGAATCAGACAGGCTTTAGTGCTGAGATCACAACAACCTCCATTTGACAGAGGACTCAGGGCAGGGAGCTCAGCCAGAACTATGAATGCAAGTAACTAAGTGTAAAATACAGGAAAAAACTGTCCCCACCTATGGCAGAATTAGAATCTGATCTGAATGGCCATCAATCTGGTAGACTTGGCATATTCACAGTAGGAACACAGCAAAAGCAGCGTCCTAGGTCTCTACTCACATACATATTTTTTAAAATCCTTTCAATGTTTCTTTGGTAGTAGTACAAAAGCAGTGTAATCTTAGTTCAGTGCTGAGCAGGACAGCATAAGAAACACTTTATTGCATGCAACTGTACTTTCATTATGGAGCCAAAAACATCAGAAGATAACTTTTTAATAAAGAAATTTTTAAGGCTTTATAATTTATAATTCCTGGGAGTAGACACTGTGACAAAAACCCCATTTTTCTTACCTATCGTACACGTTGAGTAGCCAGTTAAGACACATGTCTACACAGAGAGGAACATTCACCATATCTTTGTGTTTCTCTTCCAGTCCACTGTAGATGGTAGTGAGACAGCTGATCACATCCTGGACACCAATCAGCTGATCATTTTGACTCAACTTGTGCTGTTTGAAAACTTCACTTGTTGTGTTCAGGTCCAACAGGTCCACTAATAATAGATTTAAAAAAATAATAGGATTTAAAAAAATAAAATTAAGAAATGTGTGAATACACATTGACAATAATTGTAGCAAACACTGCAAACAACTAGCCCAGTGGCTTTCATTTAGTAACTTTATAGTGACAAACCTTTCTCTGTGACAAGTCAATAGCATTTGGGCACTATTTACTTTAAAAAAAACTAGAATACAAACATAATGGTACTGCACAGCCCAGAACAACATTAAAATAGCTGCTAAAGTAGTCTGTGTACTTAGAGGATCCTAACTTTGGATGCACACACAGAGAATTCCTGAGGCTTTATGGGATTCTTCATATTTACCATAAAGCAGAATCCTATAAAATGACTATCACTTTTGATCAAATGTAAAGCAAAGCAAATTCTTAGGCAAGAATTCTTCCTTAAAGCCCTGATTAACTGAATAGCAGTTGCTAAATTAGGGCTTAAAAGAAAGCAGGAAGATTATTTATAGTAATTTTCCAGAACACTAAATGCTATGCTTTCTTAAAAAATATTTTTATCTCCTTTATTACAGAATTCTTTCTATAAGCAGTTGGTGATGCAACGGATATTTAAAAGGGGAAAAGGGGTTTTGCTCTCAAAACCATTCAAATGTGATTGTGAAAATCTGGGGTTTGCATGGTGAAAAGAAAATGTCATCAATGAGCACTTCTACCTCCTTTTGCAAATGGAAGTGGAAAAGATGAAAAGTAAATGGTACAATCCTCAAGTCACTTTTTT
>NW_005055924.1:0-308 GCF_000277835.1 Geospiza fortis
TGGCGTGGCGACTGGCACCGGTGGCACCGGTGACACGGTGACACCCGCCATACCCCTGTCCCCCACAGAAGCTGTCCCTGACCTCGTCCCATGGCATGATGGGTGACACGGTGACACAGTGACACGGTGACACAGTGACACAGTGACACGGTGACACAGTGACAGTGACACAGTGACACAGTGACAGTGACACAGTGACACAATGACACAGTGACACGGTGACAGTGACACGGTGACACAGTGACACAGTGACACAATGACACAGTGACACGGTGACACGGTGACACAGGGACAGAGGGACAGAGGGA
>NW_005055924.1:5321-5423 GCF_000277835.1 Geospiza fortis
CACGGTGTCCCCTTGGTGTCCCCTTGGTGTCCCCTTGGTGTCCCCACATCATCCCCTTGGTGTCCCCAGCGTGTCGCATTGGTGTCCCCACATCATCCCCTT
>NW_005055925.1:0-459 GCF_000277835.1 Geospiza fortis
TGACACTGGGGTGTCCCCCGGTACCTGTGGGCGGGGCCGGGCCCGGGCCGGGTCACGCTGGGGACAGAAAGATGGAGATGAGAGGGGGAGGGGACACAGAGGGGACATGGGGTGACCACGGAGTGACCACGGAGTGACCATGGACCATGGGGTGACCATGGGGTGACCATGGACCATGGGGTGACCATGGAGTGACCACAGAGTGACCATGGGGTGACCATGGAGTGACCACGGGGTGACCACGGGGTGACCATGGGGTGACCATGGAGTGACCATGGAGTGACCACGGGGTGACCATGGGGTGACCACGGGGTGACCATGGGGTGACCATGGGGTGACCATGGAGTGACCATGGAGTGACCACGGGGTGACCATGGGGTGACCACGGGGTGACCATGGGGTGACCATGGGGTGACCATGGAGTGACCATGGGGTGACCATGGGGTGACAATGGGGTGA
>NW_005055925.1:2089-3599 GCF_000277835.1 Geospiza fortis
CGAGGGCCCGCCCGCGGCCAGCAGAGCCCGCCCGTGGTCAGCAGAGCCCGCCCATGGTCAGCAGAGCCCGCCCATGGTCAGCAGAACCCGTCTGTGGTCAGCAGAACCCGCCCGTGGTCAGCAGGACCCACCCGTGGTCAGCAGAACCCAGTGGTCACTCAAGGTCAATGGTCGCCATCTTGGTGGGCATCAATCTGATGTCCCCAAGGCCACCAACCAACCCAATGACCACTGGTTTGATGACCACCACCCCTATGTCCCCATGACCACCATCTGGATCGCCACCAACCAAATGACCACTGGTTTGATGACCACCACCCCAACGTCCCCAAGGTCGCCAGCTTGATGACCACCAAGCCAATGTCCTCAAGGCCACCAACCCAATGACTACCACCCAAGGCGCCACCCTCAATGACCACCATCCCAATGACCACCATCTTTATGTCCCCATGACCACCATCTTGATAGCCACCAACCCAATGACCACTGGTTTGATGACCACCACCCCAATGTCCCCATGACCACCACCCTGATGGCCATTGACCCAATGACCACCGACCCAATGACCACCAACCCAATGACCACTAGCTTGATGACTACCACCCCTATGTCCCCATGACCACCACCTTGATGACCACCAACCCCATGGCCACCACCCAATGACCACCACCCCAGTGACCACCACCCCAATGACCACTGGTTTGATGACCACCAACCCAATGTCCCCATGAGCACCACCCAATGACCACCAACCCAGTGACCACCACCTAACGACCACTGCTTTGATGACCACCACCCTGATGGCCACTGACCCAATGACCACCAACCCAATGACCTCTAGTTTGATGACCATCACCCAATGACCACCGGCCCAATGACCACCACCCCTATGTCCCCATGAGCACCATCTTGATGGTCACCAACCCAATGACCACTGGTTTGATGACCACCAACGCAATGTTCCCATGACCACCATCTTGATGGTCACCAACTCAATGACCACCAACCCAATGACCACTGGTTTGATGACCACCAACCCAATGTCCCCATGAGCACCACCCAATGACCACCAACCCCATGAGCACCACCCAATGACCACTGGTTTGATGACCACCACCCCAACGTCCCCATGACCACCACCCAACGACCACCACCCCAGTGACCACCATCCCTATGTCCCCATGACCACCACCCAACGACCACCACCCCAGTGACCACCATCCCTATGTCCCCATGACCACCACCCAACGACCACCACCCCAGTGACCACCATCCCTATGTCCCCATGACCACCACCCAACGACCACCACCCCAGTGACCACTGGTTTGATGACCACCAACGCAATGTCCCCATGGCCACCACCCCGATGGCCACCAACCGCATGGCCACCACCCCAGTGACCACCACCCGGATGTCCCCAAGGCCACCCCCCGGTGTCCCCCCCGGGTGTCCCCTTACGGGCAGGGGGTCGATGTAGAGGATGACGAAGGGCAGGGCCATGGAGAGGCA
>NW_005055925.1:4135-5407 GCF_000277835.1 Geospiza fortis
TGACCATGATGACCATGCCCAAGGTGACCATGCCCAAGGTGCCCATGCCCAAGGTGCCCTCACCTGTTGAGTGCGTTGCACATCTCGATGGTCACCAGCACCGACAGCGCCATCGTCATCGGCACCGGCGACTCGAAGATGTCGCAGTCCAGGCCCTCGAAGTCCACGTTGTGCTCGGAGCACTGCATGAAGTGGGTCTGGAGAGGACACCGGGGTCACCTCGGGGTCACCTCGGGGTCACCTCGGGGTCACCACCTCAGGGACACCTCATGGACATCTTGGGGACATCTCGGGGAGGTCCAGGAAGGGACATTTGGGAGCTGGGGGACACCACGAGGAACCTTCGTGGTGGTGGTGGGACCTCCATGATGGACCTGAGTTGGGGCTGGGGGAGGTCACGGGGTGGGGACACCTTGGGGACACCTTGGGGACATCTTGGGGACGTCTTGGAGACACCTTGGGGACATCTGGGCAACATCTTTGAGACATTTTGGGGACACCTTGGGGTCACCAGAGCTTGGGGACATCTTGAGGACACCCATGGACATTTTGGAGACACCTCAAGGACATCCCAGGGTCACCAGAGATTGTGGACACTTCAGGGACCACCTCAGAGACCTTTTGGTGACACCTCGAGGACATCTTGGAGACACCTTGGGGACATCTTGAGGACATCCCAGGGTCACCAGATCTTGGGGACACCTGAGGACACCTGGGGACACCTCAGGGACACCTCGGGGACACCCTGGGGACACCTGGGACTCACCAGCTGGTGGTAGCTGACGTTGGGTCCGTCCTCGGCGAAGATGAACCACCAGGCGGCCGCGCCCACGGTGGCGGCGCCGACGTAACCTGGGGGGGACAAACGGGGTTGGGGACAACCTGGGGACAACCTGGGGGTCTCCAAGGGGACACCTTGGGGGTCTCCAGGCGGATTTTTGGGGTCTCCAGGTGGTTTTTTTGGAGGTTCCTCAAGGAACCTTCTCCATGGGGGTCTCAAGGTGTTTTTTTAGGGTATCCAGGTGGGTTTTGGGGTTTCCAGGTGCTTTTTTTGGGGTCTCCAGGTGGTTTTTGGGGTCTCCAGGTGCTTTTTTTGGAGTCCCCAAGTGGATCTATGAGGTTTTCAAGGTGACCCCATGAGGTTCTTAAGGTGTTCCTCACGAGGTTCCTCAAGGAACCTTCTCCATGGAAGTCTCAAGGTGGCTTTTATGAAGTTTCCAGGTGTTTTTTTGGGGGGTTTTCCGGGTGGTTCCTCAAGGAACCTTCCCCATG
>NW_005055926.1:0-3107 GCF_000277835.1 Geospiza fortis
CACCCCCGGCCAGGTCAGTGTCACCTCACAGTGTCGCCTCCTGGGTTAGTGCCACCTCACAGTGTCATCTCAGTGTCACCTCCTGGGTCACCTGCCAGGTCAGTGTCACCTCACAGTGTCACCTCAGTGTCACCTCAGTGTCACCTCAGTGTCAGTGTCACCTCCTGTGTCACCTCAGTGTCACCTCCTGGGTCACCTCCCAGGTCAGTGTCACCTCAGTGTCACCCGATGGGGACAGGGCCACCCCCGGCCAGGTCAGTGTCACCTCCTGGGTCCCCTCCCAGGTCAGTGTCACCTCCTGGGTCCCCTCCCAGGTCAGTGTCACCTCCTGGGTCCCCTCCCAGGTCAGTGTCACCTCCTGGGTCCCCTCCCAGGTCAGTGTCACCTCCTGGGTCCCCTCCCAGGTCAGTGTCACCTCCTGGGTCCCCTCCCAGGTCAGTGTCACCTCCTGGGTCCCCTCCCAGGTCAGTGTCACCTCCTGGGTCCCCTCCCAGGTCAGTGTCACCTCCTGGGTCCCCTCCCAGGTCAGTGTCACCTCCTGGGTCCCCTCCCAGGTCAGTGTCACCTCCTGGGTCCCCTCCCAGGTCAGTGTCACCTCCTGGGTCCCCTCCCAGGTCAGTGTCACCTCCTGGGTCCCCTCCCAGGTCAGTGTCACCTCCTGGGTCCCCTCCCAGGTCAGTGTCACCTCCTGGGTCCCCTCCCAGGTCAGTGTCACCTCCTGGGTCCCCTCCCAGGTCAGTGTCACCTCCTGGGTCCCCTCCCAGGTCAGTGTCACCTCCTGGGTCCCCTCCCAGGTCAGTGTCACCTCCTGGGTCCCCTCCCAGGTCAGTGTCACCTCCTGGGTCCCCTCCCAGGTCAGTGTCACCTCCTGGGTCCCCTCCCAGGTCAGTGTCACCTCCTGGGTCCCCTCCCAGGTCAGTGTCACCTCCTGGGTCCCCTCCCAGGTCAGTGTCACCTCCTGGGTCCCCTCCCAGGTCAGTGTCACCTCCTGGGTCCCCTCCCAGGTCAGTGTCACCTCCTGGGTCCCCTCCCAGGTCAGTGTCACCTCCTGGGTCCCCTCCCAGGTCAGTGTCACCTCCTGGGTCCCCTCCCAGGTCAGTGTCACCTCCTGGGTCCCCTCCCAGGTCAGTGTCACCTCCTGGGTCCCCTCCCAGGTCAGTGTCACCTCCTGGGTCCCCTCCCAGGTCAGTGTCACCTCCTGGGTCCCCTCCCAGGTCAGTGTCACCTCCTGGGTCCCCTCCCAGGTCAGTGTCACCTCCTGGGTCCCCTCCCAGGTCAGTGTCACCTCCTGGGTCCCCTCCCAGGTCAGTGTCACCTCCTGGGTCCCCTCCCAGGTCAGTGTCACCTCCTGGGTCCCCTCCCAGGTCAGTGTCACCTCCTGGGTCCCCTCCCAGGTCAGTGTCACCTCCTGGGTCCCCTCCCAGGTCAGTGTCACCTCCTGGGTCCCCTCCCAGGTCAGTGTCACCTCCTGGGTCCCCTCCCAGGTCAGTGTCACCTCCTGGGTCCCCTCCCAGGTCAGTGTCACCTCCTGGGTCCCCTCCCAGGTCAGTGTCACCTCCTGGGTCCCCTCCCAGGTCAGTGTCACCTCCTGGGTCCCCTCCCAGGTCAGTGTCACCTCCTGGGTCCCCTCCCAGGTCAGTGTCACCTCCTGGGTCCCCTCCCAGGTCAGTGTCACCTCCTGGGTCCCCTCCCAGGTCAGTGTCACCTCCTGGGTCCCCTCCCAGGTCAGTGTCACCTCCTGGGTCCCCTCCCAGGTCAGTGTCACCTCCTGGGTCCCCTCCCAGGTCAGTGTCACCTCCTGGGTCCCCTCCCAGGTCAGTGTCACCTCCTGGGTCCCCTCCCAGGTCAGTGTCACCTCCTGGGTCCCCTCCCAGGTCAGTGTCACCTCCTGGGTCCCCTCCCAGGTCAGTGTCACCTCCTGGGTCCCCTCCCAGGTCAGTGTCACCTCCTGGGTCCCCTCCCAGGTCAGTGTCACCTCCTGGGTCCCCTCCCAGGTCAGTGTCACCTCCTGGGTCCCCTCCCAGGTCAGTGTCACCTCCTGGGTCCCCTCCCAGGTCAGTGTCACCTCCTGGGTCCCCTCCCAGGTCAGTGTCACCTCCTGGGTCCCCTCCCAGGTCAGTGTCACCTCCTGGGTCCCCTCCCAGGTCAGTGTCACCTCCTGGGTCCCCTCCCAGGTCAGTGTCACCTCCTGGGTCCCCTCCCAGGTCAGTGTCACCTCCTGGGTCCCCTCCCAGGTCAGTGTCACCTCCTGGGTCCCCTCCCAGGTCAGTGTCACCTCCTGGGTCCCCTCCCAGGTCAGTGTCACCTCCTGGGTCACCTCAGGGTCACCTCAGTGTCACTGTCCCCTTGGTGTCACTGTCACCCCCAGGTCGATGCCACTCCCGAGGCCATCGTCGTCCCCCGGCGCGATGACGTCACCCAACGGGGCGGTGTCATTGTCACCTGACCTGGTGACATCACCCAATGGGGCGGTGGCACCGTCGCCGTTGTCACCGGCGTCACCCCCGGGGCCACCGCGGCTCTGGGGACAGCGGGCGGCGCTGGAGGCCAGGTCAGTGTCACCTCCCCTTTGGGGACATTGTCACCCTTGGGTCAGTGTCACCTCCCCTTTGGGGACATTGTCACCCTTGGGTCAGTGTCACCTCCCCTTTGGGGACATTGTCACAGTGTCAGGGACATTGTCACATTGTCACAGTGTCACCTCCCCTTTGGGGACATTGTCACAGTGTCACCTCCCCCGGGGTCATTGTCACCCTTGGGTCAGTGTCGTGTCCCCTCCCCTTTGGGGACAGCGTCACAGTGTCACTCCTCCTTTGGGCACATTGTCACAGTGTCACCTCCCCTTTGGGGACATTGTCACCCTTGGGTCAGTGTCCCCTCCCCCGGGGACATTGTCACAGTGTCACCTCCCCTTTGGGGACATTGTCACATTGTCACCGCCCTGGGGACATTGTCACAGTGTCACCTCCCCTTTGGGGACATTGTCACCTCCCCTTTGGGGACATTGTCACATTGTCACCGCCCTGGGGACATTGTCACAGTGTCACCCCCTCTTTGGGGACATTGTCACCTCTCTTTGGGGACATTGTCACCCTTGAGTCATTGTC
>NW_005055926.1:4537-5393 GCF_000277835.1 Geospiza fortis
GGGGCCGCCCAACGCCGAGGGGCTGCCACCGGACATCGTGGAGTTCGTGCTGCGCGGGGTCACCGGGGACACTGGGGACAGTGCCACCACCAACGGGGACACCAGTGCCACCACCAACGGGGACACGGCTGTCACCAACGGAGCCTGGCAGGGACAGCACCTTGGGGACAATGCCCAGAGCCACCACCTTGGAGATGTCACCAAGAGCCACCAGCTTGGGGACATCGGGCAGGGACATCACCCTGGAGATGTCACCAAGAGCCACCAGCCTGGGGACATCACCGAGAGCCACCACCTTGGGGACGTGTCCCAGGGCCACCACCATGTCAGGAACGCGCAGGGCCACCACCTTGGGGACATCGGTCAAGGCCACCAGCTTGGGGACATTGGACAGGGACAGCAGCTTAGGGACATCGGTCAAAGCCACCACCTTGGAGATGTCGCCAAGAGCCACCACCTTGGGGACATTGGTCAAGGCCATGGCTTTGGGGACATTGATCAAAGCCACCACCTTGGGGACATTGCTCAGGGCCACCAGCTTGGGGACATCAGCCAAGGCCACCACCTTGGGGACGTGTCCCAGGGCCACCACCATGTCAGGAACACGCAGGGCCACCACCTTGGGGACATTGCCAAGAGCCACCAGCTTGGGGACATCGGTCGAAGCCACCACCCTGGGGACATTGGCCAAGGCCACCACCCTGGGGACATCAGCCAGGGCCACCAGCTTGGGGACATCTCTCAGGGCCACCCTCTGGGTGTCACCGCCCCCAACGGCCACGGGGACGCCTTGGGGACACCTTGGGGACATCCCAAGCGGCCGGGGGAGGGGACGGGGCCGGGGACGAAGAGGCCG
>NW_005055927.1:0-5369 GCF_000277835.1 Geospiza fortis
TTTTTTTTTGGTAGCTTCAGCAGCTTTTCTGCCATGTAATAACAGTAGTGCCTTGAATAGTTCTCTGAGCCGCAAAGCCCTTGATTCAACCCACAGCAGCACCTGCTGCTCCAGAACATCTTTCCAGGTACACTGAATCCCTCTCATTAATAGCTGGGCATTGCAACACTTTATTTTCCTGATTAGGTTGTCCGTGCACTATTTTCTCACAGAGGTCAGGGTAAATTTTTTTCCGTGTTGTGGAAGCACAGTCACTGAGCTGGAAATTCTGGTTAAGAAGGGATGGTGTACTTTGCTTTCATGGGCTTTCTGCTTTTGCAAAAGGGGGCAAGTTTTCACAAATGCTAAGCATAAATTGTCCTGTAAACTGAGCCTTTCAGAAGGTCCTTGCTCTTGAAACTCTCAACTCATTCATGTTTTCGAAAATCAAAACCAGCCTTTGGCTCAGTGCTTTTGAATCTTGGACATCTGATATCAAAAATTAGGTGCCTGATGCCAACTATCATGTGAGATAACCATGACCTGGAAACCCAGGTAACTTCAGGCACACCAGGACATCCAGCTGGCCAAATGTCACATCTGTGCAGAGGCCAAGCTCTCACACACTCATGGATAATCCACAGGACCAGGCACACAATTCCATGGCTCATAAAACTTCACTTTGAGATTCTGTGTTGTAGCAGATCTGGGCTTGCACATGAGACTGCCCCAAAGGGTACAAATAAAGTGGAAACTGGATTTAAAAGAAACACTTCCAACATATCCCACATGGCTGGAACCATGCATTTGTCTCAGTAGCACATTGGAACCTATCTAGCAAAGGACAATGACAGACTAACAATGATAATAAAACTAATGAAAAGCACATGCCCTAAGAGGTGACAATAGATTAAAAATAATTTTGCAAATGTCTGAGAAAGTTAAATCTTTAACACAGTTTTAACATAAGAAAGGAGTAATTCTTCCAGTTACATGATTCCACATGGTTGCATCTGGAGAAATATTTCTTGATGTCCAGGAGAACAGATTCTTTGGTGCATCTCCAGCACAGCTCCATTCAAGGGAGATAAGCCAATTCACAGCACACTTGCAGTGCTGAGCAGGCAGTCAGAAGTTAACAGCAGATAAATCACTGCTGGTAATTATCAGTTTGTATTCTCAATTGCTGGCTGCAGGTTGTTTGCCTAACCCCACTTCCATTCACATCAGGGAGAACAGATTTGATCCTTTTACTTCCAGTGGAACTGCAATTTATTGGGACTGGAGGGCACTCAGCACTTCTCAGCAGGATCTCCCTCCTTCATCACAGCAGTACCTTTGTCTGCATCCTCTCTTCCAGGAAGCATAAAAGGCTCAGCTAACCTTGCTGGCAGCACTTGCAGGATGAACTGTGTGGCTCTAGGGTTTGTCAGACATGTACTGAAACGTTGCAAAATGTGGAGCTTTGAAAAATGTTTTCCTAAATATGCAATTGTAGTGGTGACAGCTTCCTAGAGACATATTTTACAATGTTATGATGTCTTAGTGCTTTGTACCCATTTTTTATGTGTAGCTAAGCAAATTGTGATGAAAGAGGTTTAAGTATTCATTGGAGAATAGGTCATTTTAAGTACATCCATATTTATGATCAAGACGTATAGGACTGCATTGTTTCTGACCGCATAGCTATTATTTGCCTATAATTGCCAAAATACAGCCTGACAGTTTTTCACTTCAGTTATACACTTTAATGGAGCATCTAGTCTGATTTACTTTTTAACAGCTGAGAACTCAGGATTAAATGCTTTCTGTTTAATGCTTTTCTATTGGACATGTTTTTTCAAGACAGTGACTTTTCTGTAGATCTCTGACAGAATATCAAATTGGAACAGTTTTTTCAAATACCAAATTATGCTCACTTCAGGAATTCTTTATTAAAATTTGATTGAATGCATAAATAAATGTCCTATATGAATAGAGAACATCTCTCATTATGTGTAGCCTGAAAACCTATATATTATTCAAAATGCTTTAGTAGTTAAGCTACAAATAAAGTACAAATAAAGTACAAATACAAATATTACTTTAATTCCTAAATTCATAATCTACTTCTGTTTGGTTCAGGTGCATAGTACATGTAACCTTAGACTGTGTTGTTTCTGAGTCTTGGAGAGATCTATCAAGCCAAGCTAGAGGGTGTTTAGCAGCTAATTTTGACATTAGAGTATATACTCTCATCTAGTTTGGAACAGACAGGTTGGTGTTTTATGAGGATTCAAACTGATTGAACTTCCTATTTTAAATGTCAGACATAAATATGAAAGGAACTGATAAATTTAATATAAAAGCCTTATCTTTGTGATCAACCCTTTCCTTCACATTAAATGATTAGATATAACAAAGCTGTATGCCTCTTAGAGCCACCCACTGCTGTTCATCCAGAGAACTGCAGAACCTGGGTCGCATATGACGTATCTGCTGCTTATTTTATGTGCCATGTACCACAGGAGTGGTGAAATAAATGGCATGCTTCCATAGATATTTATATTTATAGACTATCTATATGTGTGTGTGCACGTGTATTGATATTAATTGTCATTAAACTTAAATAGTATTTCAACTGGTAGTAATTGTTAATGTTAACTACAGGCCACCTTTATGACACTTGGCTGTAGATCATGTGGTGCCTTTTGAAATGCATGACTGCAACCAATCACTGTATGTGCATGTGGTGTTAAATCTGTGGAAGTGACAAAAGCTAAAGTTGCAAGGAAATTGTTGAAAACTTCCACATTTAATGGGTGGAGTAATCAGTTTCTAGTTAAGAGATTATGACACTTCCCAATGGACTAGAAACATCCAAATATTTAATTTGGAAGTACTGTAAAATAGAGCAGAGGGTTATTGTATGTTGGCTGCTTTGTGGCTACTAATCTTTTAGGCAAGATATTGAACCTTTGAAATCATCTAATGTAGACAGTGGGATTGAGAGGAAATTACAAGCAGCTCCCCAAAGCCTATGATCTTAGGTTAAGTTTCATCTGCCATCCACTTCATGAAGAATTTCTTTGGGCCACTGAGCTTGTGAAATAAGCACTGACACTTGGAATCAGTCAGGAAATGTCAGCAGTATCCTAGAAGACTGGGAGATGACTGGTTTCAAGTGGTATCAAACCACTCTGAACCCCTTTTGAAATCTTGCAAGATACACTTGCAAAACTGTTCTGTTTAGGAGTAACTGTGCTGTACCATGAATAAAATCCAGAAAAAAAAGGAAATAACAGCAGTCTCATATTCCCTCTGGGACACAAAATCCTAGGAGAGGGACTTCTGTAACTCATACAAAAGAAATTTCCACAGAAAGAGGGAAAATCTAAAAATTGTCTTCAAGTTTGAGCAACACTGTTTAGAAGCTCCCACGGGGTGTGCAATAAAGAACTCTGAGAAAAAGACCCTTAGGCTAGAGCCAGAGGAATTCCTCATATTGGAAAAAATTGCATGGAAAGTCCCTTCAGTGATGGGACAGGAAAGACAAATCTTCAGTGGAGAACTGTGACTGAATTTCACTGCAATTGTAAAATCCTTCCCTTTTATTCAAATTCAAACAAGTTTCCAGCTGGAGTCCATCAAATTGGAAAATGGATACAGTTCAGAAGAAGGTGAGGAATTATGGGACTTATAATTTTCTTTCCTGAAACTTCTAAAAACTTTTTTTACCCCCAAGAACTCATTTGCTTCTTTTTGTTAGATGATAAAGTTTGAAACAAAAAATACATAAGAGAAAAATAAAGGGAGAAGGGTAAATTGGAAAAAAAGTAATCTCAAGTTAAACTACATCTGCTGTTTTCCATTTATTTTCAGGTTTCCAGACTGGTATTGGGAAATTTTGAATTTGCTCATTCTGCCAAAGGGATCACTTGCATATCTTTGAAAAGAGATTTACACATGTACTTAGAGGAGACATTTCGCAAAAGAGGAATGGACATGGAATTGCTGTTGCATGTGCGTGCACACACAGCACGCAGCTCCTGAGTCGTTTGCAGTGTCCATCTGTTTGGAAGATGATTATCTGCCACTTTGGTGCTCTCCACTTTTGTGCTTTGCTCTATGTTTGTGCTTATGGAAAATGCACACTACTGACAAACACATTGTTCTGTTTATCTGCACAACATAACACAAGATAAGCAAGAGGATGGGATTCCTCATTGTGTCCTGGTAACAGAGGAAAAACTAGGAAAAACAAACCTAATGTAGAGACTAATTCTCAAGTAGATGAGCAGTCTGGAAGCTCCTGTATTGGCTCAGGGCAGTGCCAGCTGCAGGGGAGTGTGCACACTGTTATAAAAGGGTTGTTGGTGTCTGTGTGTGCAAACAGATGTGGTGTGTGTAACCATCCATTTGCTACTGGGGATTATCTATTGGATACCAGGATTGAGGTTTGCCTTAGCAAACCTTTATGCCTTAGGCATTTAGTCTAATCTGAAATACTCCACAATGTCCTGACATCTGGATGTGATTGGCAGAAGGAAAAGTGTCCTCTGACACTCCACTTCCTTCTGGGCCAGCAGGTGGAAGTCAGATTGGAAACCTGTGGCCATATAAACCAGCATGTTTGGTTGACTGAATTATTCAGAATATGATTGTAAAAAAGATACAGATCTAATTTTGACATTACTGTGTTAAGCTGATAAAATCAGTGATGCTTCTCTAGCAAGTACAAATTATTGTCTTCCACCTTCCACTTCATGGTATTACATTCTCTGTCACTGAACTCTGTATTAGATAGAACAAATACATGAACTTGTATTTAAATACTATTTCTGCCAAAATCCCTATAGAGGACCAAGAGGAAAAATGTAGGCTTGTCCCAGTTCCAAACAAGAGAAAAGAATAGAGAATAATACTAGGAGAAATTCCTTAGGACAAAAGTTTTGAACCATTTGCCAACAATAAAATACACAGGTAAAGAAATGCAAGAATTTAGACCAAGTGTTTTCAAATAAGTATTCAGTGTCAGACCTGCACATTACTGGTAAGTTACCACATCCATGAACATTGGGGTAGCTTGGAGACTTCTAATTTTAAAATTGTACCTTGGAAGCCTGTCAGACTGAGGGAAATGTGCTTGTTGCTACTGAGTATGAAGGGCCAATGTGTCCTCTCAGCCCTGGCAGCTGCCAGCTTTGCTCCAGCAAGGCAGCTATTGAGAATTCTTTCTGACAGTGCTATGTGAAGCTGAGGAACTCCCTTTGTGACTTATCTACTTGCCAATTATTACTTTACAAATCCTAATCAAGGGTTTGTGACCTGAGATTCACTCAGAAGTGCCTAGCTAAGGAAATAAGACCCCAGTGAGGATGAGAGTTGAGCTATGGCTGTGGCAACAGCTG
>NW_005055928.1:0-5366 GCF_000277835.1 Geospiza fortis
AGCATATCTTTAATTCCACATCCATTACCAAATAATGGCACCCATATCAAATAGCTTTGAGATTCACATAATTCTGAGTTTTACAATAATTTTGCAAAAGAAGATGTTATTTAAACTTTAATAACTCAAAAGACATCATCAATTTTACTCCTATACATACTTTCAGCATACTGTGCTAATGGGTATTAAGCAGGACAAATAAACAAACTCCATCTCACAAGAGATCTCTTCAGTATCAACTATGATAATATTAGTATTAGTATGGCAGTAAAAACATGCTTGGAGTATTATTTGAAATAAACATGCCTCAGTACTGCACAGAAAACAAGCCTGTTGAACTCATTATTCAATTCTCATGTTGCATTAGAAAATTTGAATGTTTTGGTTAACTACAAAATAATTTCAACTTTTTCAGAATGTTAACCAATTGTTATTTCCATCTCTGATTTAATCTTCACCTAAAGGATCGCACACTCTGTTATTACGACTGGTTATTGGCTGTCTTATTAAATTTCTGCCAATAAAAGTGTTTTTCAATACTTTTATATGAATGTATGCATTTTAACAATTCTTGATTTCTCTTTTCAGTATTTAGTAAATGGAGATGGCTTGCCTGGTAAATCATTTTCATTAAGTTAATCATTTTCTGTAATTAAATGATCTCCAATGATTCAGGAAATGAAGATGTGTAATAAACTTAAGGAAATTGAACAGTCAATAACTGGGATAGATGACAGCAGTTAACTACTGTATGGGGAGTTAAAAATTCCCATGCTCTATCTAATTGTATGCCTCCAGCCGCTGTCTCTCCTAACACAGTGAGAATCTACGATGTGTTGAGTATGAATAGGTCCATAAAAGCAGCTGCATTTTGGGCATCTCTCACCCATGGTAGGCTAAAGTAGAATTAGGATGAAATTATTACCATAGAATTTATTTTCTGCTGCTCTAAAATCCTTCCCTGCATGCACTATTTATAAACATAGGTCATGAGGGGGTATTCCCATTCCCACATTCCCATCCTAAATTGCTGTTGCCATCCACATCCTTTCCCCAGAAAAGAGGAGGGCTACTGAAACACTGTACTGCAGGATTTCCTGTAGACCATGTACAGTATGGAAGGAATTGGAAGAAGATGAAAGAATAACATCAATGGAACACAAGGGAACTACTCCAGGTCTCCCAGGCATTTCCACAAAATGTCATAAATCAAACAAATGTAAATGATTGGAGGGAACATGCTTTAGTCAAGGAGCTATTTAGGAATAAAGTGTCACACATTTTCCTATACATGCTTGTACAGACTCCAGCCTGGGACCAATCCCATTTTCTCATGATTTCTATTTTGGAAAATAACAATACAAAATTGAATAGACACTTGTGTTCAAATGTTCTTTATGCTAATGACTCCTCAATGTTTTGCACAGTTGCGTGACATTAAAACAAATTATTTCATTCCTAATATAATGTATTTGTAGTAGGACTAATAGTAGGCTTTCCATAGACTATTCTAAGTCTGCCTATTATAGATAGGCAAATAAATATAAAATAAATTATAATGCTAACAATGTCAAATATTGCCATTTATGCAAGTAATATTTACTATATACTGGCAGACGTGATGGTATTAAAGAAATTAATTCCTGGTAACAAACAGAAGAACAAGTGAAGTTCACTCTTATCTTTACCATAGATAAATTCTGTTGCTTGAGTAATCCTTTGTAAGCAAATAAGCAAATAATTCATTTAATTACTATATATGTCTAAAAGACACTACATTGCCTCAGTAATTCCAGAGTTCCTAAATACTGTAGAAATCTGCCTAGAACTCTGCCTAGAAGATGCCCTCTTCCTTTCTGAACACCATTCAGAATTACATTCTCAGAGGAGATACCACATGAAGGCAGTAGCCAGTTTCAAAATTGCCAGAGAAGTATTATCTTACACTGAGAAGGGCCAATTCATTAAATTGAATAATTAATTAAAGTCTTAAGATCTATACAGAATGTGTCAAGACCTAAAAAATAATAACAGTATAAATTGCTTGTTTTCCAAAACAAAATATTTTTCTCGTGGAACCATTAAAATATAGGAAGTGTGAAAATGTAAAACAGTTCAGTGTTCCAAAGCCATTTTTGATCTGATTGGACACTGAAATGCATGTTGAAACACTGACATTTCTTACAATTCCACATTTCAAATACACTTAACAGATAGAAGAATAACAGCAAGACATAACTCCACCTCAATGTTCTCTTTCCCCTTTATCCGTCAACAGTACTCAGAGAAGACATTCTGTGGGCACACACTGCTTCAGAAGAAAGGCCATCACTCCATGCCAAGCTAACACATGAGTGTTTAATCTGGGCTTATAAACAATACAGCCCTTTCAATAGTTATAATTGAAAAATGAAAATTCTGTATTTCTTCTGTTTTCATCTTTGTACTATTTTTCTTTAGCAATGCAGTGTAACTGCTTATGCAATCGTACAGGCTCTGGCCTCCTTAGCTTCTATGCATAGACCTGAAAGGATCTGGGAGTAATTTGGCTTCATTTTGGATATCCTGTTAAGGGATTCAAAATGGATCAACTCCCCAGTTGCCTTGCTGCTTTTATGTGCTCTTCATAAAAGGTTTCAAAAGTAGAAGAACAGTATATTTGTTATTTCTGGCTCCGTTAACACAATAGTAATCAACATTAGCTATTTAGCTCTTAAAAAGCATGCAAAACACAATATGCTTATGATGTATGGCACTTTAAACATATGCTTACAGCTATACACTGCCACCTAATCACCTGCATGAGAGCACTGGCACAGAATGCCAAGATTACACAGCCATGCTTCCAAATGGCCCCTAAGTTGTTTAAAGTTGTCTACTCTCTAGCAAATATTGTGATTTGAAAACTCTTCAAGTATTTCATTGTGAAAAGAATAATTTTCAAGAAAAGAAGATGGATTGTAGATGAACAACCTGTGTCTAAGGCTGCAAATACAAAATAAAGTTGTTTTCCAAAAGATACAAAAAGAAATAAAAAATGAGTGCCCAATGGGCACATTAACTTGGCAATTTTATTTCTGTATAAAAGCTGCTATTAATTACAAACTAGTTTTTATGCAATTCTGCTTTCTTTAAATGTGGAGTGAATTCTCCCCATAAACTAATGAACTGAAGTGAAGCCAAATAGAGACCAGCTGGCTGAATTGCTAAGTAATTTTATCCACATGATTGACTTTATGATCCTTTCACTACAGTAACTAGTCTTTATTCTTACAATCATCATCAACCATAATTCCAGAGGGAGAGATGATTAAAAATCAAGAGAATAGAGAGGAGAGGTTTGTTTGATGTGGCACAGTGCATTCTTGCACACACTTCTTCTGTATAATAGGTGCAGAATTACAGGTCTTTATAGCCTCCAAAGCAGAGCACTGAATAGCTGCCTCAGAGACATAATAAGCAACCAATGCCTAAATAATCATTACAGATACTCCATTAACGGCATCTATCTGTGTGGCTTTTAACCATACAAATTGTTTTTTGACAGCTTGTAACCTTTCTGAACAGTTTCCTTTGGGCATTACACCACATTCAGATCTAATTTTAACTTTTGCTTTGTCTATAATTTATTACTTTCTTTGGAGACACATAATGTATTTCAGTGGAATGGATAAATTCAAATAAAAGACTTAAAAAAATCAATTGCTGTTTTAATCTATTAAATCCTTGCTCTCTAGGAGAGAACTAAAATCTGATGAAACATAACAGGGGAAAAAGGCTAAATGGTCTAGAATTCCTGAGGGTATCTGTTTTACAAGAAGCAATATTTTTTTTCCTCAAATTATTTAAAATAGGGCATAACCAACTGAAAAAAAAAGAATAAAAGTAAAAACATATATAAATAAAACATAAATCCTTTAAGGCTGTTCCTAAGAGCCACAGACTTTAAATGACATAATAAACAACATGTTATAAAATAGTTTAATGATGTATTGCAATGGGATAAAGAGCTAAGAAAGATGTACAATTGTATCTTTCTTTCCAATGAGAGCTCATAATTACAAATCAGTAAAGATAGGTGACTTATGAAGAGCTAGAGGGCAAGCATGAATTTCAGAAACTGGTGGAAATGTGTAAAATGAATGTGGGGGATGATGTAACAGTATTAGGTGATTTGTATTGCCTGTCGTGGCCATTATCTCACTTCTGGGGACACCATTTTCAGGAATAATGTCCAGTAAATCAATATGTAGTAGCAATCAACATAGCAATACCACAGTTCTGGCAGCCAAAACTTCTGATTTCTTTCAAGACATTCGGCTCTTTTTCAACAGATTCAAGCACTTTTCCCAAAGTTTTCAAATCTATGTAGCAGGTAAACATGCTTGTCCAATTGACAGAAGAGTGATTTGAAGTAACCTAAGTGTTCACTGCTGAGAAAGGTTCCTGTTCTTCACAGATGGTATGTGGTGGCTAGTCACATCAAAATTAACCATCACCAGTGAAAAAAGTGTAAATCAGATAGGCACAAAAATCTACTACTTAGAATCAAGTTTTTTCCCATCTCCTGAATCTTAAAATGGGTCACTAAATCTAGCACAGTTTTCACAAATGACAGGGAAGGCAGAGTAAATTTTCAAATATAATGTGGAAATATCCCTCTCAGTATGAACTTAATTCATCATGCTAAACTCAGTGAAGGTACATCAGCATAAAATTAAAAGGAAGCTATTATGAATCTAGGAGATTCATGTCTAAATTGCATCTTACAACTCAGATATACCACAGCTTGCATATCTGAGGAGCTGAAAAAAAAGGCATACTTCTTGATTATATAAAAGATAATCAATAAGCAGATTTTTAGTATAAATGCTGATAGGGAAAAGATGTGTCAATGGAAGAAATTATTAGAAAAGGGTAATGAAAGTGTGAAATATAAATATCTAAAACAATTATAAGTATGAGAAAATCTCAACTATTCAGTTATTTTTTGAGCTTCATTCTGCATCATACCAATGCTCAAGACTGTTTCATTGGTTTGGGGCTTTGTTGAGGATTTTTTGTGTTGTGGGTGGGGCTATTTTAATTTGCTATCAAGAACATTATTTTTAAATTATGGTACTGAAAGCAGAAAGATCAGTCAGAATACTGTAACAGATTCTAAAAGATTTCAAGATACCTTTTTGTTTAATTGATAGATATTTAATATCTCAACACACCCAATGCACAGCTGCTGCATGAATCATGGGCCAAACAGTAAAATGAGCTCTGTAATTCGATCAGTCAGTGTCAACCTGATGAAAACAATGAAAACATCCTTGTCTTATGTATCTTAAAATTTGGGGATGGGGGTCTGCGGGGGGGGG
>NW_005055929.1:0-1944 GCF_000277835.1 Geospiza fortis
AAATGTTCTCCGGGTGGTGCCACATGTAACATAGAAACACACAAACTGTGTTTCCAAGAGAATCCTATGGCACAAGAAAGACTCCTCTCCTCTTGATGAACTGAGAATTGATTATCTGAAAAGTAGTGATAGACTGAGAGTTAGTAATCTGAGAGATGGCACTAAGGGTGAATGGCAGAAAACAGGGAAAGAAAACTTTATCACAATGGCACTGTCAAATTATCATTTTTTGTGTGAAGGACTAACAAAACCACTCTTGAAATTTGCCAAATAGAAAGAGAGACCTTAAAGCAAACACATATTACTGGCATAGAATCATAGAATCATTTGGGTTGGAAAATACCTCTAAAATCATCAAGTCTAACAATTAACCCAGCACTGCCAAGCCCACCACTAAATCATGTCCCCAACTACACATTGTTATAGATGAATAATGTGATAGTTGGCTCTCACAATTAAGAGATAAGTATTATATATATGTTAAGAGAAGTTTTGTAGATATATAGTAATGTTATTGTAATATGTCCTCCCATAGTCTTCTTTCCCCTCCCCCTTGTAATAGTCATGGTAGTCAAGGCATTTGGGGAGGGCTGGCTTATTACTAGGAGGCATAACATGACAACACCTGACCTCCAATCAAGATGTTAAAAAGTGATCTCCACCAATGGATGGCAGAGAAGGAGTTGACTGACAAAACTTTGGGAGGGGCTTAGGGTATAAAAGGCAGAGCATCCATTTTGTAAACAAGCACGTAGCTGCTGGTCATGGAGACTCCCGGTGCTGTAATTTTTCCTTATTCAGTCCTTTGTTATATTTTTTGTTAAGGTTTAATAAAATTTGAAATTTTAAAAGTGACCATCGTTTCTCACATCATCTTTTAAATCCTTCCAGGGATGCTGACTCCTCCACTTCCCAGGCAGCCTGTTCCAACGCTTAACAACCCATTTGGTGAAGAAATTTTTCCTAATACCCAATCTAAACCTTGCCGAATACAACTTGATGCCATTTCCTCTGGTCCTATCGCTTTTTACTTGGGAGAAGAAAACAACAAATATTAGTTCTTTCAAAGATGTAGACCCTTCCTACCTATTCTTGGTTGGTTTCTGTATGACTTTTAGCACAGAGGCTTCACATGGGATCTGAGCTGGACATTATTACAAATAACCAACCAAGGTTCAAATGCACATAGAATTGTGCTGTCGAGTTGTTCAGGGACCAGAGTTAGAATTTTGTCTGTGTAAGAACAGCAAGATTGTGCTTGAAGTTAAGACTACAGTAATATTTGGAGATGGATAGGGTTGTCAGGCATTGGAAAAGGCTGCCCAGGAAGTGGTGGACTCACCATCCCTGGAAGGATTTAAAAGACGTGTAGATGTGGCACTTGGGGACTAAGTTTACTGGTGGGCTTGGCAGTGCTGGGTTAACAGTTGGATCTTAAAGGGCTTTTCCAACCTAAATGGTTGTATTATTCTATTCTATGATTCTGTAAGTTATTCTGAGGCCTCAATGCATTTGAAGAACTACAGGGAAGATAGTCTGGTAAAATAACAGTCTGAGAAGGATGCTGGTTATCCTGACCATTGGGTGCCAACTCTCGGGACTTTAGCTGGTCAAAGTGACCCCGAGATATGTTAGAAAGTCTCTTTTCCCAGCCTGGCGGTCGAAGAAGGAGTCAGAACTCTTCAGTTCTTGGTCTCAAGGTTGTTTATTGTATCTTATCTATAAAATTCTTTCTCCTGGCCAGCCGAGGTCCGCTCAGCAAGACAGACAAAGGCACTCTGCCTGCTCCCGGGGCAGTGTTATCTTTTTATACTAAAAACTACGTGTACAATATTTACAATTACTTTCCAAAACCTATCACGTATGTTAGACAGTGAGCTTCTACTCTAAACCAATCTAAAAGTGCCAACATCACAGCAGAAGATGGAGGCCAAGAAGAAGAAG
>NW_005055929.1:2123-5364 GCF_000277835.1 Geospiza fortis
GCCTATTTAGGAGACTTATTCAGAGAGTTCCTTGGGAAGCAGCCCTTAAAACCAAAGGAGTCCAGGAAAGGTGGGTGTGCTTCAAAACAGAGACCTTGAGGGCACAGGGAACTGACTGCCCCGTGTGCCAAAAGATGGGTCGACAAGGCAAACGCCCAGGCTGGATGGGCAGGAAGGTTTTGAAGGAACTTAGGAATAAAAAGAGGATGTATTATCTTTGAAAGGAGGGTCAGGTCTCTCAGGAAATATTTAAGGGAGTTGCTCGGGCATGGAGAAAAAAAATTAGAGGCCAAAGCTCAGTTTGACTTAATTCGGTGACTTTTGTGAAGGATGATAAAAAATGTTTTGACAAATATATTAGCAGCAAAAGGAAGGGTAAGATCAACCTCAGTTCTCTACTGGATGTGGGAGGGAATTTAGTAACTGCAGATGAGGAGAAGGGAGAGGGGTTTAATGCCTTCTTTGCCTTGGTCTTTAGTGCAAAGACCGCTTGTCCACAGGACAACTTTCCTCCTGGGTTAGTAGATGGTGCTAAGGAGCAGAATGGTCCCTCCGTTATCCAGGAGGAGGCAGTCAGAGAACTGCTGAGCCGCTTGGATGTTCATAAATCTTTGGTGTTATGAGTAGAAAAAGCTGCCCATTTTTTGAAAAGGTTGCAGAATTAACAGGTTGGGCCAGTTGCTGCCAGGGTGGAGTTCTAACTGTTTGTTATTGTAATCACCTGTCATTTTCGTTAACTACCTGGCATTGATGGTTAAGAATTCCCCCTTTTGTCGAGTGACATCCTGCTGCTTCCTGGAGGATGGCACCCGGACGGTGAAGAGGAGGAGACCTCGGAGTTAGCATGCAAATGACCTCGCAACCAGCATGCAACGGGAGGGACCCCTCACCAAACCTAGCCAAAAACCCCCTAAAAACAACGAGCCAACACAAAATCGATGAATCAAAGCAATGTCTAGACATGAAGAACAGAATCTAGTATCTGCCAAGACCCTTTTTACCCCTCACCCTAACCTAAAAAGATGTTGGCTAGACAGAGGACCTCGAATGTTGAACTGAAAAGCAAGGGAATTTCCTGATGCTCTCGTGAGGACGGAACCCCCAGCTCTGCCCACAGACGAGTGGGCAAAGCTGCACTCCTCCTTCTCCTCCGAGTCACTCCTGGGAGCAGCGGCGGCGTGAGCGCGGACCCATTGGTTCTCCCCACCCGAGCTGATCACTTTTAATAAAGGCATTAAAAAGGAGAAAGGTCTCCTGCCCGTGTTTATTTCATATGGGACCAGATGGGATCCATCCCAGGATAAAGAAAGAGCTGGCAGATGAGATTGCAAAGCCGCTCTCCATCATTTACCAGCAGTCCTGGCCCACTGGTGGCGTTCCAGATGACTGGAAGCTGGCCAATGTGATGCCCATTCACAAAAAGGGGGGGAAGGAGGATCCTGGTAATTATAGGCCAGTTAGCCTGACCTCAGTGCCCAGTAAGGTAATGGAACAGTTTATACTGAGTGTCATCACGCAGCACTTACAGGATGGCCAGGGTAGCAGGCCCAGCCAGCGTGTGTTTAGGAGGGGTAGGTCATGTTTGACCAACCTGATCTCCTTTTATGACCAGGTGACCCACCTGGTGGATGCGGGAAAGACTGTGAATGTTGTGTACCTGGACTTCAGCAAGGCCTTTGTGTCCCACAGCATACTCCTGGAAAAGCTGGCAGCCCACGGCTCGGACAGGTGCACTCTTTGCTGGGTTAAGAACTGGCTGGGTGGCCAGGCCGAGAGAGTGGTGGTGAATGGTACTGCATCCAGCTGGCGGCCAGTCACCAGTGGTGTCCCTCAGGAGTCTGTGTGGGGGTCAGTTCTGTTCAATATCTTTATTGATGACATGGATGAGGGCATTGAGTCTTTCATTAGTAAATTTGAGGACAACACTAGGCTAGGAGCATGTGTTGATCTGTTGAAAGGTAGGAGGGCTCTGCAGAAAGACTTGGAATGGTTGGATGGATGGGTAGAGTCCAGTAAGATGACGTTTAATAAGTTCAAGTGCTATGTCCTGCATTTTGGCCACAATAACCCTCTGCAGCACTATAGGCTGTGAACAGTATGATTGGACAGTGCCCAGGCAGAAAAGGACCTGGGGGTACTGGTCGACAGATGGCTGAACATGAGCCAGCAGTGTGTCCTGGGGGCTAAGAAGGCCAATGGCATCCTGGTCTGTATCAGGAATAGTGTGGCCAGCAGGACCAGGGAGGTCATCCTTCCCCTATACTCAGCACTGGTGAGGCCGTACCTTGAGTACTGTGTCCAGTTCTGGGCCCCTCAGTTTAGGAAGGACATTGAGATGCTTGAGCGCATCCAGAGGAGGGCAACTAGGTTGGTCCGGAGCTTGGAACACAAGCCCTATGGGGAAGGACTGAAGGAGCTGGGGTTGTTTAGTCTGGAGAAAAGGAGATTTAGAGGTGACCTTGAAAGAGTGATAAAGTTCTGGAATGGCCTGCCCAGGGAGGTGGTGGAGTCACCATCACTGGATGTCTTTAAAAAAAGATTGGATTTGGCACTCGGTGCCATGGTTTAGTTAAAGTGTTAGGGCATGGGTTGGACTTGATCTTGAAGGTCTCTTTCAACCTTGTCATTCTGTGATTTTGTGATTCTGTAATGTAAGGGTTGGTAGAAAAAATGGACATACTCATCAACTGATGAAGCAAAACCAAATGGCAATATGATATATCATATACATGATGATATTCTTACATAGTCAAAATATATTTCATGCTGGTTTTTTTAAGCTTCTGCCTTGTTGCAGCCAGGCACTCCATAGTATTATATAGTGGAAATTGTAATGAAGGAGGTGATTTTACATTTTTAAACAGAACCAGAAAAACATGAGGAGAGGTAGAGAAACAGTATCTTATTCTGCAGTTAGAAAACTGGACATCTGGACAATAGGGAAAAATGACCATGAGTAATGGAATTTAATTTATCACTATGATAATTATTTCTTATAAATGAAAATAATCTACTGTAAAAATGTATTAAAATCTGTTGTAAAATCTCCTGTGGGACTAGGACAGGGGCAGGCTGGAAGAGTCAGTTCCAGAAACAACCTGTCCTCTGTAAGAACTTACTGCTAGTATTTTATGCATTTTCCTCTCAGGAGCTTTACAACCTTGAGTTCCCTGGCAGGTTTAAGCACCATAAATGAAATATTTTAACTTGATTTCCTCTTGTCCTGGGTTGACTATATGAT
>NW_005055930.1:0-5360 GCF_000277835.1 Geospiza fortis
TTCTCAAAAACTTCTTCTGCTGTATCATCCCACACCATGATATCATCAATACATTGTAAATGTTCTGGACCTCCACCCTGTTCCAGGGCAGTCTGGATCAGGCCATGGCAGATGGTGGGGCTGTGTTTCCACCCCTGGGCCAGTTGGACACCCCTCCAGGTGAAAGCAAATTGTGGCCTGCACTCTGCCGCCAGAGGGACTGAGAAAAATGCATTAGCGATAGCAATTGTGGCAAACCATTTGGCTGCTTTTGACTCCAGCTTATATTGGAGTTCCAACATGTCTGGTATGGCAGCACTCAGAGGCCGTGTGACTTCATTCAGGTCCCGATAGTCTACTGTCAGCCTCCATTCCCTGTTAGACTTTCACACTGGCCATATGGGACTGTTAAAGGGTGAGAGGGTTCTGCTGATTACTCCTTGGCTCTCTAGTTGACAAATTAGTTCATGGATGAGAGTTACAGAGTCTCAGTTAGTGTGATAATTCTGACAATGCACTGTCCTGATAGCAATTGGTACTTGCTGGTCTTCAACCTGCAGCAATCCTACAATGAAAGGATCTTCTGAGAGACCTGGCAGGGTGGATAACTGTTTGATCTTCTCTATATTCACTGTAGCTACACCAGAAGCCCATCAATACCCTTTTGGATCCTTGAAGTACCCTCTCCTGAGGTAGTCCATGCCAAGGAGACAAGGGGCCTCTGGGCCAGTCACAATGCTTTTGCCATCTGTCCCCTGTTAAGTTCACCTCAGCCTCTATTACAGATAACTCCTGGCATCCCTCTGTCACTCCAGAGATCCAGATGGGTTCTGCACTCCTGTGCCTTGATGGCATCAGTGTACACTGTGCACCGGTATCTATTAAAGCTTTATACTTTTGTGGATCTGATGTGCCAGGCTATCAAATCCAAATGGTCCAGTATTCTCGGTCATCATTTTCTTCCTCCTGGCCAAAGGCAGGGACCCTCTATTCCTGTTCCTGGACAGAATATTCACTATCTGATCTTTGCAATGCCAGATCAGAAGTGATTGTAGTTCTTTTATGTCTGGGAGATCGCTGATTGCCTTCTGGTCTCTCTGCAGCAACTACACTGACAGTCTTCTTGGGTGATCCCTTCTTAACAGCTCTCTTCCCCCTCAGTTCATAGACATGGGCCTCCAGCATAAAGGTGGGTTCACCATCCCACTTCCTCATGTCCTTCCTCTGCTCATGCAGAAAGAACCAGAGTTCATTACATGGTCTGCACTTGGGGCTTCCTTTTCCTCTGACCAGGGCAGGAGAGGAACAATCTCTTGGGCTGCCCCTAAAAGCTGGGGTGCTGGCTCATAGGGATGAGGAAGTACCCAGAGTTTCTTCTACATTTTGGAGCCAGGACGACCCCATCTCTACAGTTAGTATATCCTTTTGTAGGTGACAGAATACCAAGCTTCTAGAATGTAAAGCAGGGGCGCTTTGAACCACCTTCCTCCACATGACCAGTGTGCAAGGGACATCCTCTGGATCTTTAGAGACACTGTAACCTTTTAGATTGCTAATTCCTTCAAGTACTGGATACCTTTGTCTGCAGTGGTGCACTTCCTGGTGGAGTTCACAAGATCTTCCTTAAATGGATATCTTGCTCTCACACTTGAGAGAAGCCATCTCCAGAGAGCGCAAATCGCTCCTTCCTTTCCAATTCCTCTTTAAATTTCTTCATCTTTAGCGAGGGATCCCAGCTGTTGGACTTCATGACCTTCTAACTTCTGACTGTTGGCCCCATTATCCCAGCATCAAAGCAGCCAGGCAGAATCTGCTCACCTGGCTGGCGGCTGTAATATTTTTGTAAGTCTTGAAGTTCTGATGAGGTCAGGGACCAAATAACTTTGGTTTACTGTTTGATTGACCTCATTCCTTTCAATTTCTTTGTTGAAGGGCCTGCCTCTTGATCTCACACCTCCTTTTCTAGTACTAGTACTTCCTTTCCTTCTTCTTCTTCCTCTCTGTCTTGGGGTGGTGGCTCATGGTGATGGGGTTATCCCATAGTAATTTTGTGCCCAGAATTGTTACTGTGACTCCCCCCCCACCCCGTGGCTTGGGTAATATCATGATGGGTGAAGGTTCAGCCCAGGATCCAGAGGACGTTGGGGCGGGGGCTGGCCCTTCCTTCTGGTGGGGGGGATCAAAGCTGCCGCTGTATGGTTGGCATGGTGAGTGGATCTGACCTGAGATCCTATTGCTCTGTAGGAATTTTTTGGGGTGTTTTTTCCTTTTGGCACTGCAACCAGGGCCTTCCTGCTTGCTTCCCTGCTTCCCTGCCACTCTGGAGCTCAGAGCCAGCACGTGAGATGGTGAAACCTGGGACGACCTTCTGCCAAGCCCCTGCCCCTATAGCTGCTCCTGTGTGTTAGGCTCCGAGACTATGATCTACCACTGTTTCTACACTGCAAGCCTGCTCACCTTCTCCCTGTTTCCCAGTTGTTTGGAGGTCCAGATCCAATGTGTGAGGTGCCGCTGGGACTGGGGCTGCCCCCACCAGGCCACTTCTCTGCATGGTAGTCCGACATCGCAACCAGCCACTGCCTGTGAGCTGTGCAAAGGAGCAATCTCCTGTCCTCCCCTTCACTCGAGCTCCCAGATCCCCCTCAGAAGGTTTTGGAGCCTGCATTGGAGCACCACTGAGGCCACGGGAACCATCACAGCCCCTCTGCCAACAGTGCCCCCTGAAGCTGCGAGGGAGTCACTGCAGCCTCCCTGCCTCAACACCAGCCGATAGTGCCCCCTGCTGGTTGTGGTCATAACTACACCAAAGGGGAAATTGCTTGATGGGTGGGAAAAGGCTGTTATTACGTTGTCTGGTTTTATTTTTGTTGTTGTTGCTGCTGTTGTTGTTGTTTGTTTGCCTTGTTTTATATATAAATACATATATTCTAGCAAAGAACTATTATTCCTTTTGCCACATCTTTGCCTGAATGCCCCGTTATTTTAAACTTATACTAATAAGTAGGTAAGGGGTCATATTTTCCATTCCAGGAAGGTTACTGCCGTCCTTGGCAGACATCTGTCTTTCAAACCAGGACACTCCTTTACGAATTGATGGTACAGGCCTGATAACTTGCCTTGTCCATTTTTTTGTTTTTACTACTGGGGCAATAACTGTAGTTGCTGTGATTTGAGTCCCTGTCTCAGGCATAGTGTCCTCAAACACAGTTTGTCTTCCCGCCTCAACTACAGTCCTCAGAGAGTACTGAACAGTGGCTCTGTAGGCACAGACCAGGCCCCAGTACAGGGTGAGAAGCTTCTGGTTTTTGTTAGGGTAGGCAAGGCACCCTTCTATCAGTTGACAGGTCAGTTTCTTAAAGATTTTTACCTGTTCAGGTCTAAAATCCCAGGTAATGGGAGGTGATAACTGCCTTGAAACCCTGCCCAAATCCATCCACTCACCCTGCCACCCAGGAACTGGATGCCTCAGGGCAGATTTCAATAGCCACTCACCTAAAGTTTGTTTTCTCTTACACCAGGATGACAACAGATTCCATGAACTCCATAGTGTGCCAACAATATTAGCTAATATTATTAACAGTATTAAACAGCTTACACAAGTGTGAGAAGTGCATATTATATGGCTCTACGCAGATATTTACCAAATGGATTTTGATGTATCGATTAGTAGTGCTGTATTAACATTTTATTAATAAATGTAGTTTTGTAATTAGAAGGTAATTTTTAGTCATAATAAGAACTGTGTTAGTGGGGTTTGTTTTTCTTTTTTCTCTCTAAGAAGGTAATAAAACACTCTCATCAGATAAGCAACCACAGGACACCTAAATCTTTCAGAGTGAAGAATTTATTGCTTTCCTATCAGAAGAAACAAACTGCTTCCCGCCTCGAAGGCGCCATGGGTGTTAGAAGGGAGAAGTTGACACTGACCAGACAAAAATCCTGTGTTTGAATGGAATTTATGCATCATGTATGAAGTGTATGAATATGCAACAGGCTATTGCTCTTAAGGATTACTCCTTTTGTTAGAGGGGTGTCCTTTTTCCCGGGCCCATGCTGCCTGGAAAAAGGTACCCGGACATCCGTAACTCTTTGTCTTTATTGTCTCATATTGTCCTAACTCAATTTGTCTAAACAATTATTACTCTGATTGTATTACTATTTTTATAACCATTTTTTTATTATTATTAAACTTTTAAAAATTTTGAAAACAAGTGATTGGCGTTTTTCACAACAAGGATGAGCAAAGACCGTGGGAGCCTGCATTATAAATGCATTCACATCTACCTCGAGCAGGGAGAAGGAAGTGATTCCCTCACCGTCGTTTAGTGTTAACATGTTCCCAAAGGCAGCACAATAAAAAGATAAGCAGTGCAGCTGACAAACACCATATGCTGCTGCACACAAGCCTGCTGCTTGATAACTACTATTTATCATTTACTATAGCGTGCAGTGTTTATATCTATATAACTGCCTCTGATCTGCCCCACATTTGGGCGCCAAAAAGGACTGTGGCATGTTGACCTTGGCTGGGTGCCAGGTGCCCACCAAGCTGTTGTGTAGAGATAAAACCTTATAAAATAAAGGCCTTGTTACCTTTGTAAAATCATGGCTCAGGCTTTCTGCTTCGGCTAAGCAGAAAAGGACTATGGGAATGTGACTCAGCTGAATTGGAGGTAGAAAAACAAGTTATATAAACATTAGATGCTCACATCGTGGTTTATGATGGTTGGTTGAATTATATTTGTTATACTTAAATGGAATGCAACTGATAAAGGCCTAATTGCTTAAAAAGCCACGTTTTTTGCAATAAAGGGGCTCTCCTTTGTACCTGCCTGGGGACTCTGTCGCTTTGCTTCGTACACAAAGCCACTCTATCACTCCCCTTCTCAGTAGGACGGGAGAGAAAATTAGATGGAAAATAACTCGTAGGTTGAGTTAAGGCAGTTTACTAAATCAAAGCAAAAGAAGTGAAAGCTTGTGCACACATAAGCAAAGGGGAAAAAAAAATCTCTACTTCCCATCAGCGAGCAATGTTCAGACACTTCCCTGGAAGCAGGGCTTTAGCACATGTGGTGGTTGCTCTGTGTTGAGGGTTAGATTTCTTTCCTTTTGTTCCTTTTTATTTAGGGAATTTTTTCCCATAAGTTGCTAGGAAACAGTAACAGCTGGGTACATAAGAAAAACAGAAGTGGTCAAGCTCAGGGGAGGAGGGCATCTGGTTGCAACTTCTCCTATCTGGGAGTTTCTCTTCAAGGGGCAGAGATACCTCAAGAACTGGACTGGTAAAAGATGGGTCTCTCTTTCTCTTTCTCCTTTTTCGTCTCTCTCAGCTTCGTTGGAGAACAGTTGCAGCTGCTGCTGGGGGAAGGGAATTTGGTGCT
>NW_005055931.1:0-2715 GCF_000277835.1 Geospiza fortis
ACATTCCCGGTATTTTCTCCACATTTCCAACACTTTCCTCCACATTTCCGACGCTTTTCTCCACATTCCCGGTACATTTTTCCCTCATTCCTGATATTATTTTCATATTCCTAGTACTTTTCTCCACATTTCCGACGCTTTTCTCCACATTCCCGGTACATTTTTCCCTCATTCCTGATATTATTTTCATATTCCTAGTACTTTTCTCCACATTCCCGTACTTTTTCCCTCACACCCAACACTTTTTCCCTCACATTCTCACCCCGGCCCTTTCCCCCTCACACCGGGCACTTTTCTCCACATTCCCGGTACATTTTCCCCTCATTCCCGATATTATTTTCACATTCCTAGCACTTTTCTCGTCATTCTCGGCACTTTTCCCCACATTTCCAACACTTTTCCCCACATTCCCGGTATTTTTTCCCTCACACCCAACATTTTTTCCCTCACACTCTCTCACCCCGGCCTTTTCCCCCTCACACCGGACACTTCACATTCCCGGTACATTTTTCCCTCATTCCCGATATCATTTTCATATTCCTAGCACCTTTCTCCTCATTCCCGGTACTTTTCCCCTCACACCTGACACAATTTCCCTCACATTCGGTACTTTTCCCCACATTCCCGGTAGTTTTTCTCATATTCCCGGCCCTTTTCCCCCCACACCCGATATTTTCCCTCACACCGGACACTTTCCTCCTAATTTCCGACACTTTTCCCCTCACACTCGACACTTCCTCCACATTTCCAACACTTTTCTCCACATTCCCGGCCTTTTTCACTCTCATTCCCGGCTCTTTGCCCTTCATATCCGGCATTTTCCCTCACTCAGGACACTTTTTTCCTCATTCCCAACACTTTTTTTCTCATTCCCGACCTTTTTCACTCACACCCGACACTTTTCCTCAAATTCCCGGTACTTTTTTCCACATTCCCGGTACTTTTTCCCTCACACACGACACTTTTCCCCTCACACCTGACCCTTTTCCCCACATTCCCGGCACTTTTCCCCTCACACCCGACGACACTTTTTCCCTCACACCTGACACTTCTTCTTCATACCCAACACTTTTTTTCCACATTCCCTGTACTTTCTTCCACATTCCCGGTACTTTTCCCCTCACACCTGACACAATTTCCCTCACATTCGGTACTTTTTCCCACATTCCCGGTACTTTTCCCACATTCCCGGCCCTTTTCCCCTCACACCCGATATTTTCCCTCACACCGGACACTTTCCTCCTAATTTCCGACACTTTTCCCCTCACACTCGACACTTCCTCCACATTTCCAACACTTTTCTCCACATTCCTGGCCTTTTTTCCCCTCATTCCCGGCTCTTTTCCCTTCATACCCGGCATTTCCACTCACTCAGGACACTTTTTTCCTCATTCCCAACACTTTTTTTCTCATTCCCGACCTTTTTCACTCACACCCGACACTTTTCCTCAAATTCCCGGTACTTTTTTCCACATTCCCGGTACTTTTTCCCTCACACCCAACACTTTTTCCCTCACATTCTCACCCCGGCCCTTTCCCCCTCACACCGGGCACTTTTCTCCACATTCCCGGTACATTTTCCCCTCATTCCCGATATTATTTTCACATTCCTAGCACTTTTCTCGTCATTCTCGGCACTTTTCCCCACATTTCCAACACTTTTCCCCACATTCCCGGTATTTTTTCCCTCACACCCAACATTTTTTCCCTCACACTCTCTCACCCCGGCCTTTTCCCCCTCACACACCGGACTTCACATTCCCGGTACATTTTTCCCTCATTCCCGATATTATTTTCATATTCCTAGTACTTTTCTCCTCATTCCCGGTACTTTTCCCCTCACACCTGACACAATTTCCCTCACATTCGGTACTTTTTCCCACATTCCCGGTACTTTTCCCACATTCCCGGCCCTTTTCCCCTCACACCCGATATTTTCCCTCACACCGGACACTTTCCTCCTAATTTCCGACACTTTTCCCCTCACACTCGACACTTCCTCCACATTTCCAACACTTTTCTCCACATTCCCGGCCTTTTTCACTCTCATTCCCGGCTCTTTGCCCTTCATATCCGGCATTTTCCCTCACTCAGGACACTTTTTTCCTCATTCCCAACACTTTTTTTCTCATTCCCGACACTTTTCCTCAAATTCCCGGTACTTTTTTCCACATTCCCGGTACTTTTTCCCTCACACACGACACTTTTCCCCTCACACCTGACCCTTTTCCCCACATTCCCGGCACTTTTCCCCTCACACCCGACGACACTTTTTCCCTCACACCTGACACTTCTTCTTCATACCCAACACTTTTTTTCCACATTCCCTGTACTTTCTTCCACATTCCCGGTACTTTTCCCCTCACACCCGACACTCTCCCCTCACACCCCACACTTTTCCTCAAAATCCCGATACTTTTCCCCTCACACTCAACATTTTCCCTTCACACCTGACACTTTTCCCCACATTCCCTGCACTTTTCTCCACATTCCCGGTACTTTTTCCCTCATTCCCGGAGTTTATGAGGGGATTTGGGATGTTTTCCCCTCACACCGGACACTTTTCTCCGCATTTCCGACACTTTTTTCCTCACACTGGCCCCTTTTCCCCACATTCCCTGCACTTTTCTCCACATTCCCGGTACTTTTTTCCACATTCCCGGTACTTTTCCCCTCACACCGCACACTTTTCCCCTCGCCCCCAGCCCCTTTTCC
>NW_005055931.1:3974-5345 GCF_000277835.1 Geospiza fortis
GTTTATGAGGGGATTTCGGGGTTCCTGAGGGGTTTGGGGGAGTTTGTGAGGGATTCGGGGGGTACCTGAGGGGATTTGGGGGTTCTGTGAGGGGATTTGTTGGGGTTTATGAGGTGGTTTTGAGGTTAATGAGGGAATTGGGAGGATTTATGAGGGATTTATGTAGATTTGGGGAGTTCCTGAGGGGATTTGAGGGTTTATGAGGCGATTTTGGGGGTCCCTGAGGGGATTGTTGGGGGTTCCATGAGAGGTTTCAGGGGATTTATGAGGGGTTTTTGGGGTTTATGAACGGATTTGAGGGAGTTTATGAGGGGATTTGGGGTTTATGAGGGGTTTGGGGTGCAATTCTGAGAGGATTTTGGGGTCCCGGGGGTGTTTGGGGGGGTTTATGAGAGGATTTTGGAGATTCCTGAGGGCTTTGGGGGGTTTATGAGGGGATTTGGGGGATATTTTGTGTTTAATTCTCATTATAATGGGTTTAATCCCCATTTTTAAGTGTTTAACCTCTATTTTTCCACTCCTAACCCCCATTTTTTTGCATTTAATCCCCATTTCTTGGCATTTAACACCATTTGTTTGCATTTAGCACCATTTGTTTGCATTTAACCCCATTTTTTTGATGTTTAACCCAAATTTTTTTGTTTTAACCCCCATTTCTTTGCATTTAACCCCCATTTTTTGATGTTTACCCCCCACTTTTTTGTTGAACCCCCATTCCTTTGCCTTTAACCCCCACTTCTTTGCATTTAACCCCACTTCTTTGCATTTAACCCCATTCCTCTGCCTTTAACCCCATTTCTTTGCATGTAACCCCATTTTTTGATGTTTAACCCCATTTTTTTTGTTTTAATCTCCATTTCTTTCTGTTTAACCCCAATTTTTTGGTGTTTAACGCCCATTTTTTTGTTGTAACCCCCATTTTTTGCATTTAAACCCCATTTCTTTGTGTTTAACCCCCATTCTTTCGCATTTAACCCCCCTTTTTTGAGTTTAATCCCCATTTTTTTGGGTTAAACCCCTATTTTCTCACTCCCAACCCCCATTTTTGGTCTTCAACCCCATTTTTTGATGTTTAACCCCCATTCCTTTGCCTTTAACCCCCATTTTTTGATGTTTAACCCGTTTTTTGTTTTAAGCCCCATTTCTTTGCATTTAATCTCATTTTTTTGTTTTAACCCCATTTTTTGATGTTTAACCCCATTTCTTTGCTTTTAACCTCCATTCCTTTGCCTTTAGCCCCCATTTCTTTGCCTTTAACCCCATTTTTTGATGTTGAACGCCGATTTTTGGTGTTTAACCCCCATTTCTTTGCCTTTAAGCCCCATTTCTTTGCATTTAACCTCATTTTTTGTTTTAACCCCATTTTTTGAT
>NW_005055932.1:0-5342 GCF_000277835.1 Geospiza fortis
GAGTCCTGCTTCTCACAAATAAAGATACTGTACTAAACATTTGCAGTATCTTCTACCTCCCTGTCTGGACATCACATTTCAAGTGACTGGCCTTCAGAGCAGAAAAACATGGAACAGAAACACTGCTCAAAGCATTGTTTATTGTCAAAGAGGAAACACACCTTAGATCTATTAAGAATTTACTGTTAACTGTGAGCCTGTCTCTATAACTGAGATTTTAAGTGTCTAGCTATTAGTCCAGATCTACTTATTACAGAGAAAGAGAGAACAGCAGTGAGTCAGCAATGTTACCCCACACTGCTCAGATCCTGCTCCTCTCCCTAGCATGACATTCATCCATCCCCTGCTCCTCCCAAGGCTGATGGTTTCACCCTGGTGGGGCGTGGGTTATGGCAACTCACCTGCACCTCCAAATCCCTTGGTTTGGGGGTTTTTTTTGCCTGCAACTCCACAGCTTCTGGATTTATGATGTAATTGTGTCTTTTGTGCATGTTTGATACTATTTCTTTGACAATGTCTTTGTTTGACTTCCAGTCACCTGGTAGCAGTGATCAGGCTCAGCCAGAAGCATGACCTGCCCTGGTGATGAGGCAGGTCTGGGGTTCAGGTGTGAACTGAAGTCACCAAGTCAGGGGCAGATACAGCCCTGTGACCAACAGGCAAGTCCACAGTGATAGGGCAGGTGTGAGTTAGTCAGGATAAAGTTCAGTTTTACCTGGACTGAGGACGGGGCTGAGAACATCCCTTAGGTGCTCTCCTGAGGGAGGTGGAGGGGAGTTCCCCTCACGGCTGGCTGCCATGAGCTGCTGAAAATGGTAATAACTAACAGACTTTGATCCCAATATCTTTTGAAATGCAAAGCAGGCACTTCAGCCACCAGCATTTCCAGTGTTTCATAAGCCTTGGCAATGTAAGGGAGTTTCGTATCTTTACGTTCATGTAATTGAAAGTTACTGAGTGTGACGAAGCATTTGTTGTACCATTTTTTAAACTACAGCAAAAGACATTGAAATGCCTCTGGAAATCACAGCTAAAGCTTGAGAGAGGAGGGAGGACCTACCTTACTAGCTTTTTCTTTTATTCCCCAGATCCTCAAAATGGGAGAAAAACACACATGTCCAAGACATGCAGGATTTTACCATATTTACATATGAAGATTTAATTGCACAAATTAAGGTAGTGATATATTGAAACCTATTTTGGTATTACATTACCTACCCTACTTTTAGAGGGGAATACTTTGATAGTATCTCTTAACCTTCAAGAGAATAAATGGTGAAGCACTGCTTGCCTGAGAATGGGAGAATAATTTGTTACACAAACATCCCTGATTATTTTTAGTCCCTAGATGAAGAAAAATGAAACTTCAAACCTAAAACTACAGCTAGGCAAAGTAAAAGGGTTTGACTTAGATTGAAGCAAAGCAGGGATTGAGGTTATTTAAAATAGCTGGACAGGTTGGATAGGGCAAAGTTTGGCAAAGTTTATTTTCCTAGCTTGATTTCCAGGACTGACTTCCAGAAGAAAGTAACATGAGTATATATTTCTACCCAGGGCTTGTTCTGCATCCTTTTTAGGCACATTCAGCCTTGAGAGGAATGTGTGTACTCCAGGCTCAGGCAGTGCTTGCTGCTCTCAGGGGACTGGAGCCTTGCAACTCAAGATTTGAGCAAGCACATGACTGGCTGAGGTTGCAGTGCATGCAAAGGCATTTTGATTCTTTCCTCTCCACAGAGATCAAGAGTCATGTCTAAGGCTAGAAGAAGTGAGGATGATCAATGAGGATGATCCCTGAGTCAGGACAGGGAGCTTGGTCTGTAGGGTTAGCAATTCAAGTGATCTTTCAAAAATATCACCAATTCTCTGAAGATTTTGAGAAGTAATAAACAATTCCTGAGTGTTATAACACTGCTCAAATGTCTTGGTCTCAGAAATTTTGAAATATTCCTTGACATTCAACCAAAAGTAACTTAGATGCTGGGTACTCTGCCTTCAGGATTGAGTTCAAATTTCCCATCCTAGGAGGGCTTCACTTTGTGGCATCGTCCTTCTTAATAACACAAATTACTTAAAAAGTGTTTCCTGTCCACCTGGAGTGAACCTGTACGAGGCAGCAGCTCCAGTCTTACCTCAGGGCATGACCTCACAACATAAAAGCCTTCACTTGTCAATATTTAATTCAACATTTACTAAATGGTACATAGATGTTAGGCTGATTTCACTGGTAATAACTTTGCAAAGATTTAACTAGCTTTACTCTACATGGAGGGTAATGCTGGAAATAACCCTAACATAATAAAAAACATTAAACTCATGGCTCATAAGATTTTTCCTAAATGATGACATACCAGACTTGAATGTGTACACAAGAAAAAATGGTTAAAACAACACTAATGGCCAACACAGCAAAGAGTAATTATTAACCACTTTTTCTTGCAAAATAGCTGGAAAATACTTTGTTGTAGCTTACCCTATGAACTGTCATATAAAATCAACAAAAAACATTTTAAAATATACAATATTCTTGTTCTGCTCCCCCCCAATCTGTTTGATCTCCTTGTACAGAAGCACAAGGATTTGGAACTTTGAGATTTTTAAGATTAAAGAACTTCTAAATAAAAATGGTCAGTGTCCTGGCTTTTCTCTCAAAACTGTGCTTTTAGCAGTGCAGGAAGCAGTGCATTTCATTAATGACATGCAGCCATAAAAAGACACCAAATTCCAGTTTTGGTGGTTTGACTAATGAGAAGTTAGATATTCTCTCTTTCACTAGAAAAGTATTCATGGATATGGTTAATTTTCCTATGGAATTAGCTTAAAACTAAACTGTATGCTACTCCTTTTCTAGATCAGAACATTTTTGCAGACCTAAAATCTTAACATCAGTTTCAGCCTGCATTTCCAATGGGACCTATCCATCCTTATGTGTAATGAGAATTCACACCCATAGTTACAGACACTGTACACCCTCTGGTTATCACATTTTCTCTAGCATTTGTGTTTCCAACTTCCTAACCATTAAAAAAAAACATTGCAAACAGCAAAATTTCACAGCCTTCTATTCGAATTGTCACTTTGTAAGCTTTTAACATAGGCTTGCTTTTAATATTCTAATTTTTTTCTGTTTTGTTTATGATTTCTTTCTTGTGTGATTTCTAACATGTTTTGGTTGTGCTATTTCTTGGTCATGTCTGTGTAAGTTGCCCTTGGGATGGTTTCTTTGTATTCTTGATCAAGATGAAACAGGGCAAATTAATAAACCTGAATCTACAGTTGGGGAAAACTTGGATCAAAGAGGTAGTTTGCTTAGTTTGAAAGGATTAGTTTTATCATATAATGGGCTTCAATGATCATTGAATTAATGCTCTTTGAACATGCACGTGTGTCCAAAGCATACATAACTATGTGAAACTTGTTTTATAATGTAGCAGTACCAGCTTTATAGCCCTTCTTGTTTATTTTCCTGTCCTTATGCTAATCATGGGATATGCTGAGCAACAAGCCCTTTCCAGTAGTGACAGGTGCTATTAGGAAGTAGAGCATCTTGGTTTTAATTTTCATAACCTAATCACCTTGGATTAATTTTAAAGTTGTAAAACTTTCAGTTCAAATGTAGATTATTTGAAATGAAAATTAAAATATACCAGTCTGGAAGGCATCATCTCTCACTGGTAGCTGAGATATAAGATTTGTTTGAAACTCACCTGTCTTCTCCCTCATTCTCACTCTAGAGAACGAATCTCCTATTTTCTTTTAGCCATCATGTTACATTGAGTTAAAGTACAAGACTGTATTGTAAGATATTGGATTCCAAGTCTAAAGACACTTTTACATAAAATATGCTAGGGAATCTTAAGGAGAACTTCTTTCTTGTTGCTCAGAAGTGGTGTTTTCTTTGATTAGCATCTTGCAACTGGAGAAGGATGCCTATGTTAAGCTGAAGAAAAACTGATGCTAATATCTTTTGAGAACCTCAGCAAGGTTTATGTAACAGGGTCAGAGGTGATCTGTAGAGGTGCCAGAACAATCACAACTTGAAATACAAACCAAGTACCACATGCTCAATAATCCCACTTTCCCCAAAAAACAAGGTTACTTCAAATCCCAGCCAGAGTTTACAGTTTCAGCCAACTCACCTCTGTACAGATTCTTCTCTACCTAACATATCTTGGATACCTTAATATCTGCCAATTTAGGAATAATCCAACTAAACTACCTATCAGGTCCTTAGAAAAATGCCGATGAGACTGATTTAACATACCTTGAATTTTCCAAGAGAGCAATATGTGTGGGACCAGGGAAGAGTCAAGGTAGATAGCACCTTTTTACAATGGAGTGTTCTTATCTCTCCTAGCTTTGGGATGTAAGGAATTTATAACAAAGCAAAACTGCTACACCCTTGTCCTGATCCATATTTTGTTCAATTTTTAAACTAATGCTGATATGGAGCACCTCTCTATGGCACAAAGCCAGAACAGCAGACAAGGTAAATCTTTTTTATTAACTTCTGAGAGGTTAATTAGTGTACAGTATGTTCTGTACTGTACTGTCCCAACCCTCTATCATCTTGTAAAGGGGTGAATCCTCACAAGTACCACACACCAGCTCTCATGCTGAGCTCCTGGCCACTGTTAAAAGCTATTTATAGCACGTGGAATGCTGTGGGTGTTCCTCAGAGTAGTCACTTGTAATCAGGTAAAAGTATAAGAATGCAGGTCCTAGCCTTAGGCACTTGCATTTCAAATATCTAATGGTTCAAATTCGGGAAGCAAAGCTTTTTCATGTTTGTGGTATCTGAAACAAAGACCTCTTGTAGGGTGTCCCAGCCATACAAGGCAGTTTGTTTTCTATTGGGCAAAAAAGAGACATTGCATGAATTCCAGATGAAGCGTCATACTATGCTTTGTTTTTACTGTTAATTATTTATTACTTCTGAAATGGTATAAAAGAGTTAAATCCGGCTTTACATTTAACTCAATGACTTAGTTGTCCCTATTTTAGAGAAGAAGTCAGCAGCAGCAATTCTGAGGAGGGCTGCTTCTGAACTGCACTGAACTTCACTGGAACAGAAGAATACTTCAGACAAGTGGTGAGTAGCATCTAAAAGTTGGACTTGACACTTTGCAGCAAATTTGACAATGTTCTCAAGGGGTTGACTTAGGAAGGGAAGAATAGATTTATCTTGGTATAAACCAATGTTTTGAAGTTCATAAACAAATAATTTCCTGTGCTAGCCAAGTTCTCAGCTTCTATGTTACTAGTCATTAACTCTGAAATCTGTCTTCCTCTCCTAGTGTAACACATTTCTATGGAAAATAGCTTTAATTTTCACCAGAATTTTT
>NW_005055933.1:0-563 GCF_000277835.1 Geospiza fortis
TCCAGCTCCCCAGAGTGGGGGATGAGGAGGGAGGCTCGGGGGGATTTTAGGAGCAGTGTTTGGGGTGATCTTTGGGTATTTGTGACCCCCTTTTTGGTCCTCTCAGGTTGGTAGAGGAAAAGGGTGGCACGAAGGGTTTTGGGTGATTTTTGGGTCTTTCTCAGCCCTTTTTGATGCCCCTGGGATGGTGGAGGATGAGGGCTTGGGAGGGTTTTTGGGGTGATTTTTGGGTGTTTCTGACCCATTTTTCCCTCCCCAGGGTGGTGGACGAGGTGGAGCTCAGGAGGGGTTTTGGGGTGATTTTTTGGTGTTTTTGGCTGTTTCTGACCCCGTTTTTGGTCCCCCCCAGGGTGGTGGAGGATGAGGGGGGCTCAGGAGGGGTTTTGGGGTGGTTTTTGGGGTGATTTTTGGCTGTTTCTGACGCTTTTCCCCTCCGCAGGGTGGTGGAGGACGAGGGGGGCTCGGGGGCCCCGGGGCTGCGGCTCCGGCGCAGTTTCCCCACGCGGCACCGGGAGCAGCCCCTGAGGAGCTGCTTCTGCCCCCTGATGGCCTTCCCGCCGGGG
>NW_005055933.1:1995-3078 GCF_000277835.1 Geospiza fortis
CGCGGGCCCCGTCATCGTCTGGCGCCGCCAGCACGCCTGAGGCGCCCCAAAAAACCCCCAAATCCCCGCGGGAAACCCCCAAATCTGCCTGGAGACACCCCCAGAAATACCCCAAAAACCACCCTGCAATGTCCTGCGTGGTCTTGGAGTGCGGCGAGTTTTGAGAGTGGCGTGCGGCAGCAAAAGACCCCCAAAATCCTGCCCAAAACGCCCCAAAATCCTGCCCAGAACACCCCAAAATCCTGCCCAAAATCCCTCCAAAACGCCCCAAAATCCTGCCCAAAACCTCCCAAAATTCTGTCTGAAACCCCCCTCAAATTCTGCCTCAAACACCTCAAAATCCTGCCCCAAAATCCTTCCCAAAACCCTGCCCCAAAATCCTTCCCAAAACACCTAAAAATCCTGCCCAGAACGCCCCAAAATCCTTCCCAAAACACTCCCAAAATCTTTCCCAAAATACCTCAAAATCCTGCCCAAACCCCCCTAAAATCCTTCCCAAAACACCCCAAACACTCCTAAAGTCTTTCCCAAAACACCTCAAAATCCTTCCCAAAATACTTCAAAGTCCTGCCCAGAACACCCCAAAATTCTGTTTGAAACACCCCAAAATCCTGCATGAAACCTCCCCAAATCCTTCCTGAAATCCTGCCCAAAGCCTCCCAAAATCCTTCCCAAAACACCCTAAAATCCTGCCCAAAACACCACAAAATCCTTCTCACAACATCTCAAAATTCTGCCCAGAACACCCCAAAATTTTCCCAAAAATCCCCCCAAAGCCTTCTCTGAACTCCTCCCCAAACCCCCCTGAAATTCCCCCCAAATATCCCAAAACTTCCCCCAAAATTCCCCTCGATCCACCCAGTCTGGTTCTTGCAGTTTGGTGGCACCGTGTGACCCCCAAAACCTCCCCAAATCTTTCCAAAAGCGCTTCAGACCCTCCCCAAAATCCACAGACCCCCCAAAACATCCCCAATTCCTCCCTGGACCACCCCAAAACTGCCCCAGTGGGACCTTCATGGCACCCCCAGCACACCTGGAGCTCCCCAAAATCCACCTGGATCCCAAAACCCCCCCTGAGACCCC
>NW_005055933.1:4226-5342 GCF_000277835.1 Geospiza fortis
CCACCCAGGTGTGGTCAGAACCCCCCCAGGTGTGGCCAGGAACCCCCCAGGTGTGGCCAGGACCCACCCAGGTGTGGTCAGGACCCACCCAGGTGTGGCCAGGAACCCCCCAGGTGTGACCAGGAACCCCCCAGGTGTGACCAGGAACCCCCCCAGGTGTGGTCAGGACCCACCCAGGTGTGGTCTGTGCAAGACAGGTGTGACAAGGACAGGTGTGACAGGTACAGATGTGTGACATGGACATGCGTGTGACAGGTACAGGTGTGTGTCAGGTGTGTGATATGGACACATACAGGTGTGTGCCAGGTGTGTGATATGGACACATGCAGGTGTGTGCCAGGTGTGTGCCAGGTACCGTGCATGTTGTAGTCGAAGGTGAGCTCCTCCCCGGCCCGGATGGGCCTGGTGGCGAACAGGGCGACTGCCCCGCCCGGCAGGTGAGCCACACCTGGCACGTGAGCCACGCCCCGCCAGGTGAGCCACACCTCCCCCAGGTGAGCCACACACACAGCACCTGAGCCACACCCCAACAGGTGAGCCACACCCCAACAGGTGAGCCCCACCCACAGCTGGGGGAAAAGGTGCTGGAAGCTCAATTCATAAGACAGGTAAGGCCACACCTCTGCACAGGTAAAGGCCCAGCTGTGAGCAGGTACACCCAAACCTGAGCCCAGGTAAAACCACCCCTGAGCCCAGGTTAAACCCACACCTGTGAGCAGGTAAACCCACACCTGAGACCAGTAAACCCAAACCTGTGAGCAGGTAAACCCACACCTGAGCCCAGGTAAACCACACCTGTGGGCAGGTTAAACCCACCCCAAGCCCAGGTGAGCCTGACTCACGCTGTGGTTGACGAAGTGCGAGATGTTGCCGTAGTGGGCGGCGTCCACGGTGTACACGTCCTCCACGTAGTCCAGGTCGAACAGGTACGTGGCGCCCTGGCGGTCGTACACCTGTCCCCGGCGCTCCGCCTCCTCCGAGGTGATGATCTGGGACAGGGACACACCTGTCACACACCTGGGGCACACCTGTACCATGTCACACCTGTACCATGTCACACCTGTCACACACCTGGGACACCCCTGACCTATCCCACACACCTGGGCACACCTGAAC
>NW_005055934.1:0-5338 GCF_000277835.1 Geospiza fortis
TTTTTTTGCTGAATTTAGTTGTTTTCTCCTGAAAACCCACTTGTTAGGTTGCTTTCAAAAAAATTTAATGTTGTTCCTTTCTAATCCATAATTTGCATAGATGTACAAGACCTGTTTATTAGAAGTGATAGATCATCAAGGGCAGCACATTTCCTTAAACTTCAATTTTGGCCAAAATAGTACAAAATAATTAACAACAGAAAAAGTTCCTGATAGCAAATGCTAGGTACAAATATACAGTGGGATGAGGCAGCTTTCAAAAGCAGGTGCTATTGGATTAAAAGTGCCGTATTTTCATACATGAGGGATTAATTTTGAATGTTTAGGGACACCATCCCATTTAAATTAAGCATTCCAGAAAAACAGCGGTTTGGAAAAACCAAGATGGAGTTTTTGAACCTGCTAAGTCATTTAGTCTTTCATGCTCTGCTTCAAAGTTCATTGGTGGATACAAGAACTTTGTGATGCTTTCTCCTGATGCAACCTCTTTGCAGTCCCTCGTGCATGGCAGTAATCCCAGTGCAGCACACTAACCCCAATTTCTCTATAGATTGCATGGCACCTGCCCCTTCCACTTGGCTTTACTGAAGGAGTTTGGGATTTTGTGTTGGAATGCTTCACACTGTAAAATGGCTGCCCTCCTGCAGTGCTCAGTTCTCACAAGACCTTCTCTGCTGGGAATCAGAGGGCTTGGTTTGTGCTGTAGGTGACAAAGCTGCTCTGCAGAGAGTGTGTGTGTAGCATTTCTTAGGTGGATCCTGTATCAACTTGTGATTAATTGATGAGCTGAGTTAGAATGCTGAAAACAAGATTGTAAAAGATTTAAAAACCCATCATCTCTAAGCCCAGAGGGTTTGTATCTCTTCTCAGTGTTTGTGTTTGGTTATCCTGTTTCCTTGACTCCTTCAGTGTTTTGGCATTAGGTGTAACTGGAGGTTTGTCTTTTGTATTGAGCTGTGCTGTGTTTCAGACCATCCGTGGGATAGTCCAGTGATAAAGTTAGATTTTATTTTTTATTTTTGGAAATGTGAGTTCCTGAATCTGCTTCTGTTCTGTTTGAGCAGTGAGCTCCTTTGCCTGAGTTTAATCTGTGGTTGTAACAGGATAGTGCTTCTGAAGATGGTTGTGTTGCAGAATGAATGCTACAGCTGTTTGATTCTTGTGGTCAGAGAACCTTTGAAAAGGGCTTAGTTCTTAAAATACTTGTTAACCTTTTTGTGGAAGTGTTTCTTAGTATTTTTGGAAAATCTGCCTCTTTGGTTGTGGTTTTTGGATGTTCTGGTTATTAAGGCTTATTTTTAAGTAATGGTATTCTCATGGGCTAGTGACAATATGGACATCAGTAATCTGCCAGTCAGAGCAATCAAACTTTGAAACTTTCTCTTTTTTAACATAAGAAAGCCTGTTTGCACTGTCTGCACCCTCAGGGCTTGTTTACTTTATGACTGAGCTATGACCACAGGCTTGATTTGCCTCAACATAGTTTGGGTTTTCTTGTTATTGTTTGTCTTCAAGTGGTTGTTGTAGGTACAGAACTTCTTACCTTCCACCTGAAATGCTGAAATGGTCCTTACATTTCACTGGAGCTGGAATGAAGAGTGTTGGCTTTGTTAGTGTTACAAACTGTACATTTGAATGTTTAATTCTAGTGGATTTCCTACTTGGTTTTTAAAAATATACCTTGGCTAAAGTTGGTTGTTGAGTGAAGTGCACTCCTGAAAGGTTAAAGCTGAAGATGGTTGGTTTATTCTCTGCTATATAGGTCATACATTCACAAAATAGTAAAACTTACGTTTGAGATGCTGTCAGATTAAAAAAAGTCACGAAAGAATTACAATCCTGTGATGATCAGAGCCGTAACCGTGAACCTCTGCAGGCTGTACTGATTTAAACTCACTGAAACTTCTCTGAAAACTCTGTTGTGGCAGACTCAGTGCTGCATTAGGTGTTATCTCACTTACAACAGCTGGTAGAAAGTTAATCAAAACCCCACATGAGTACTTTATGCTCTGTCATGCTGCTGTGGCCAAAAGATAGGCAGGAGTTTGGAGGTGATAGTGCCCAGGCCTGAAAGCTGGGCTGTCCTGGTGTGAGGTGGATTGCACGGATGGCCTCACTGCTAATTACCTTCTAAAAGAATGAAGGAAGTGAAAGACTTTCAGATATTGTCAGATTCAAAATGCTGTGGTGAGGATTAAAGTATGCTTAATTGAGAAGATAAGTAAAACATTTTATCAGAAGGACACGATTAAATAGAATTCTCTTTAGTTTCTCTGGCTTTTACAATAAAGTTAACTTTGCAGCATATTGAGTTAATTTTAAACTCACTAAAAAGAGATAATTTTTGAACCTGACTTAAAACTTACAAGAAAAAATATTTTTAGAGGTTTCTGGTGATAACTCTTAAAATTTGGCTTTAGCCTATAGCTTACCTTTACCTCTGAATCTCAAACAAGGGCTTTTCTAGCTCTTCTTTGCAAAGCAACCAGCTTCAAGTGAATTTCATAAAAACAGAAACAAACAAAACCCTGTAGCTGCTAGTTTACCAGCAGTGAAAGTAAAGCTGAATCCTTTCATTCACCTGAATGTTAAAGAGAGATGAAATAGTAACACCTAGTTTGGAAAAGCTCTTTTGTGAGCTTGCTGCTCTGTTTCGTGACATTGAGAGCACTTCAATTCCTCCTTCTTTTTGAAGTTAAAAGTCAAAGTTGAAATTTCCTGCATTGAATTTATTTGAGTTACTAGAATAAGAGAGGAATCCGAATCCAGCCTGGTGACTGGTCATAGAATTCATATTGTGGAACACACATTTGTGATGGCCAGAAAAGAGAATTACTTGGCTGTGTCTGTAACGGAGTTGCTCGAAGGTGTTACTAAACCAGCTGAAAATGCAAAGCAGTAGCTCTGGAATCTTCGGTCTTGGTTCCAGTCACAAGCTTGATTGAATTGTGGTGCAGGAGGGGAATTTACCTCACAATAATAAAAAAAGTCATAAGGCTGCAGAGGCTTTGAGACATGTGATAGAGAAACTGGGCAGCCTCATCCATCTTTCGGTTTCCCTCCAGAAAAACGTCAAGCCTGTGTTAATCTTTGTAACTGATATATAGAGTAAGATTAACTTGCTAATTTATCACACATTTGCATAACTGTCACCATAGCCACCTCTGGCAAAGTTTTCTCCTAGACATGTAGTTGGAGACTGCCTTTTACTCTTCACAGAAACTAAATCTGCATTTCTCATCCTGTTGTGATATTTGTCAACATCAGCAATGGAAATACTGTGCTTTGCTTTTGTGTAAGAGCATTCTGCAGTATCAGTCGCTGTCATTCTCCTTCCAGGGGGAGCTAGACTGTGGATGTTTTAAAATTGTTTTGAACTTCTCTCTGAAAGTATTTCTGAAGGAAAATGGAGAAAACTCACATGGCCAAGGCTCAGCCTTTCATGCAGCATTTCTTAGCTGGAGGACAAGACTTTCTGTCTCCAGAGGACTTTGACCAGGCTTTCTGTAATATCACTGCCTCTTGTCAGAAGGCAGTTTGGTGCTTTGAATTATTTGGACATCTCCTGTTGAGTAGTCACTCAGACACCCCTGAGAATTACTCTGCTAATCCCATTTCTTACTGCTGGGTGCTTATGGAAATACAGTCAGTCCCTATCACCAAATGTACTGCACTTGGATAATGAAAGGGCATTATTCATCTGTTCTACACCAGGTGGGAGCTGGCTGTCCAGGAGAGCAGTAGAGAGCTAGAAATTCACTTGGAGCTATTTTGGCTGTATCTGGCACTGCCTGCAAGCAGGAGTAGCATTCACAAACCTGCCCTCAGTTTTTGATTTTGCTCTTGAGTAATTGCAAAGAGGTGGAAGATTTTCCTTCTGGGGACATTCACCTTGAGAGTTAGGATAACCACCAAAATGTTTCTTTTATTAAAACACCTCTAGTGCTACTTCTGTCTTTTCTGGGATTGGATGGTGTACCCCTGAGAAGAACAGCAAATCTTAAGGTCCTTGAAACCAGTAAGGGAGAAGCAGGAAAACAATGCAGCTTGTTCTGTGCTGTTGACATAAATTTCAAGGACTTTCCTCCTCATTTGGCTTTTGCCTTTCTCATCAGGAAAACACGATCACGAGTTATCACAGTGAATGCAGAAGTGGTGGGTGTTTGTCTCTGTCTCCTCCTCCAGTGAACCCTGCCTGTTCTCTGGCTGCCCAGGCTCAGCCCTGCTCTGGAGGCCGTTCCCCTGCCAGCACAAGCAAGGGAGGTGCTTCTGCAGCCTGAGGATGGTGTGCCAAATTCCACTTTGATTCTAAAAAAATGTGTACACCAGTTAGAAAAAACTGAGCATATGAAAGGTTGCCTTGTTTGGAAGAGGAGTATAAATATTTGTATCAGGCTAGACAAATTCAAATGAGAAGATAAACATACATTTTTAACACATGGATGATTAACTGTTGGAAGAAGCTGCCAAGAGCAGTAGTTTCTCTGGCTTTCATGTCTTAAAGACCAGCTTTCTGAAAAATATCTCCTAGTAAGAAGGGATTGCTTGGGCTTTACAGAGAAGTAGTGGAAGCTCTGGGAGCCTGGAGCACAGAGTGAGATGCACCGTGGAGCACAGTGCTCCTTCCAGCCCTCCTCCATGGGCTGTACTTGGCTTCTTCCCTCCTGGTGGGTTGACACTGATGCACAGGTCATGTTCCCTTACTGTGGTTTTCAGACTGGGGGATGCTTTTGTCATGTGGGGGCTGCTTTGTCTCGGGAGGTGCTGAGGAAGCAGGGGAGCTGGGAAGAGAGGAGCCAGCACCACGTGCACCTGGGGCAGCCTCATGACTATTGCCCTAAAGCATCCAGTTTGGGATGTGTAGGTGCCAAGAGTGGACTTCATGTGGGAGAAGACATTCTGGATCTGTTCAGGTAAGTGGCTTTATTGTAATGGATGGGTTGGATGTTAAGTGAGGGGGAGGAGGAACCAGGGCAGGTCAGTGATGACTGTGCCAAGGAGTTAGATTTGGAATTTGCAATACAATGAGCCCTTGTGTATGCCCTGTCTTCTCACCAACTACTGGCTGCATACCTTGAGGCAGCCTAATTCCTACCCCTCAGTTGAAGATTAGGATGTCTCTTATTAATCAATGTAATGATACAGCAAAGATCCACATTTCAGAGTAAACTGTTCGCTTTCTTGAATGCTGGCAATGTTTTAATGATCTAAAGTTTTTTATTTTTACTGTGTGTTAAATCTCAAGTGGGTAGCAATACATGTGTTTTGAATTTTAAGTGACTGTGAGGAAAAGAGTTGGCTTTTTGTTAATGGAATCACCTTTGGTATTGTGCTCAAT
>NW_005055935.1:0-2123 GCF_000277835.1 Geospiza fortis
ACCTTAGATTCTCAATCCAGTTACCACTCCTCAGATAATCAACTTTCAGTTCATCAAGAAGAGAGTCCCACTTGTACCATAGACTTCCTCAGGAAACAGTTGAAACCTCTTGTATTTCCATGTCACATGTGGCACCACCCAGAGAAAATTTGCTCTTATGACCTCTTCCTTCCATGTCCAGTGCTCTCACCACTGCGCATGGACCAGAACTGCTTCTAGGGTTCCCCTTTTAAGGATGCTTTGCCCAGTTCCAAAAAAGCAACAGTCTCTCACTTTCGGCACACCTGTCCCCCCCAAATTCACCCCCTGGGGCCGAGGACTCTCGAGAACAGAGATCTTCTTCACTGAAGACAGAGGGCACCACCACACCCTCCCCACCTGCCTCTGTTCATGCCACTCCTTCACATAACATCACCGCACTGTCTTGCCAAGCCAGTGCCTCCCCTTAAATGCAGTCTCTGTGTTAGAGGAAAAAATGGTTCCGTCCATGGCTATACACGAAAAGAGTCCAGCCAAAGGCCACTCCATCATCTCCTCCTACCTAGGATTCTTCTCAACTTCTTCTGACATCTTTCACTTGCTCAGACCTTCACCATACTTGCCCATTTCCTTCTATTTCATGTCTGTCTCTCTTCTAGGAGGGTTTAATGTTCTGCAAAGTTTTCATTGTCCAAGAAAAGGGTTAAAATCTCCGTCTCTGCCCGCCCAGAACTCCCATGGCTGGGCACCTTCTCGTCGCACCCCCCCCGGTCCATGTCTTCAGTGGCCACGCCAGGTGCCAATATTCAAATCTGACCACTGATAGGTTTAGACCATAACTTCCCAAAAAACATGCTTCCTTATCAACCCAGGACACATCTTGATTTGAAGTCAGGTGTCATCACGTTGCACGTTCTAGTAGTAAGCCAGCCCTCCCCAAATGCCCTGACTACCAAGGCTATTACAAGGGGGAGGGGAAAAAGGACTATGGGAGGACATATTACAATAACATCCCTATACATCCACAAATCTTCTCTTAACATACACATAATATCTATCTCTTAATTGTGAGAGCAAACTATCACATTGCTCATCTATAACACTTCTCTGTCTTTGCTTCTTTTACTGTCAAATAAAAATTATCAATTTTTTGGCACCAACATCTAACCTCGTTTGGTTTTAATCTCATTTTTGGGTATATTTTGAACTTTCAAAGTTCTTTCCATTTTATACACAGAGACTCAGTTGCTTTGCTCCACTGGGTTTAAACTGGATCACAACATATCTTTAACTACTTTCAGTGTTACCTACACAAATTAATACATACTTATACCCATTTTATTAGAATGGCAAAACACAAAGCAATGATTGTAACTTGCATTTTTCAAGGGAGTGGAAAAAACAATCCATCAAAGAAAAACAAGCACTTTAACACTGTAAAAAAAGTATTTTTTCCCTCCAGTGCAATGATTTATCTAATCACTGATCTTGTAGAGTGCTCTAGAATGTTAAAATCTTCTGCCGTTTTTTTTCAGAGATGCCATAAATATGCAGAACTTCCCACTCACTGGAACAAGTAGTGTACTGGATCTGGCTGGGATGGAGTCACCTTTCTTCATAGCATCCCATATGGTAACTGGTTTGGATTTAACTAAACCAATATTGATAACACACTAATGTTTTAGCTATTGCTGAACAGTGCTTGCATAGTGTCAAGACCTATGCTCTTTCTCACTCTGCCACTGTTAATGAGTAAACTAGGGGTCAGCAGGAGGTTGAGAGGGGACACAGCTGAGAGAGCTGACTTGAATTGAGATAAAAAGAGATATTCCATGGCATATAATGTCATGCTCTGCAATGCAACTGAAGGAGGGAGGGGGGAAGTTTTTCCAGGGTAGCTGTTGCTCCAAGACTGGCTGGGCATTAGTCTGCCTGTGGGAGGTGGTAACTGACTGCCTTTGTATAACTTTTTTTTTTTCTTCACTTATTAACCTGCCTTTATCTCAACCCATGAGTTTTTCTCATTTATGTTTTTTTGATTCTTTCCCCCATATTGTTGTGTGTCACAGACATTTCTTTTATGAAAAATCTTCTTTCAGGATTTTGCCTGCTGAAGCTGAGAGTTTCAGAAACAAGACATAAAC
>NW_005055935.1:2204-5335 GCF_000277835.1 Geospiza fortis
CAAGACATAAACAATATATTATCTGCTACTGTGGAATGCAACAAGTCTGTCTGGATTGGCCCAACTTGCATGTTTATAATTAATGACCAATCCAGAACTGAGATCTCTCGGACACAGTCCGAGAGAGCTGGTTTGTTATTCATTCTTTACTTTTCTTAGCTTAGGTTAGCAGCTTCTGAAACTCTCCTTTCTTTTACTTTTTAGTATAGTCTAGTATATGTATATATCATAACATAATAAATCAAGCCTTCTGTGATGGAGTCAAGGATCTACGTCTCTTCCTTCACCCAAACACCCTTGTGACCACCGTCAACAGTTGTGGGGACAGTGAGAAAGAAGATGGTGGGTATTTAGATGCTGACTGTGATCAACCCACCACAAGTAGGTTCTTGTATCTTGTCTATCATAGCTGAATTTATCAGTATGTCACAGTGTAGATCAGACTTCTAGAAACATTATGAAACCAGCAGGATGGACTGCCTCACTGAAGCAATTAGACATTTTATACCTTCTCCCTGGATCAACCACTTAAAACACTCTTGGTTGATAAAAACAAGTAAGTAATTAAAGAACAGAACCAGTGTACTTCCACTGCACATTTATTTCAACCAAAGTAGCCTATTATCTGATCAAAAAAGAAGGGGTCTACAAATGAAATTAGTTTTTCTGTGAACTACAGGGACTTCATCTCTTCCAGACACTTCAGGTAACTTCCAATGCTGCTGGGATAACTGTCCTGGTTTAGGGCAAATTTGGGAGGAAACTTCCAAAGGGGTCCCTCTAGAAAGCAGATTCAAGCGGCCCCTCCCCCAACTGATTTGGGAAAAGATTTCCTTAGAGAAAAGTAGAAAAAACAGGTTTATTTAACAAGCAAAGTATTCACAAGCATTAAAAATGAATAATATTAAACAATAAAACTTCTCGCTGTTCTGAAGAGATGGCAAATTCAGAAAGTCCTTTTCGTGGGGTGTAGTTTGGTTCACTCAGTCTCTCATCAGTCCCTCCTGCACTGGAAAATGCCACGTCCTGGGCCCTGGTGGGCAACAGGTGTGAGCTCCCAATGTTTTTCTGGGTTTTCATTCCAGAACAGGCCTGATCAGTTCCAATAAAAAGAAAAGACAGGGTCCAGGGAACTTCTCTGCCTCAGCTAGCTAAAAAAACTAACTAAAAAGCAAAGGAGAGCTCTCTCCCACTGTCTGTGCTGCAGACAACACCATCCAGGAGAAGGGTGTGGGGGAGCAAGTGCAGTTTCTGAAAACAAAATGCATGCTTCTTCTCTCCCCCCCTTCACTCTCCGAACCAGTCTTAAAGGTGCAGAACTTAATATCCAGCATAAACAGAACAGACAATTGGGGTTAGAAGGACCATAAAGTCACTCTAGGATATTCCATACCTTATCCCCATATTGTCAGCTTACTTCCAAAACTAATATATATTCTAACTCTACAAGCACACATACATATATATCGAATTCGCAGGGAACCCGACAAGGGGTGAGAGAATGATGCATCTGACTCCATTGATATCAGAAGGCTAATTAATTACTTTATTATACTATATTATTCTATACATCTAAAACTGAACCTGCCAAGCACTCAACTCTGCACACAACTTCTCTGAATCCCGTGACTGTCAGCCAACAGTCCCAACACACACACACACTTTTCCCTGATAGGCCAAGGAAACAAAACACCATGACTTTGGGTAAATAATCTCCATATTGCATTCTACTTTTGCACAAACACAGGCACAGCAAATGATAAGAATTGTGTTTTCTTTCTCTGAGGTTCAGAGAATGTGAAACCCAGAAATATTGTTGAGAAGAATTTTGCCTTGCTTTTCTCTGTGAAGAGAAATGTGGGGCTACACACACACACACATATATATATATAAACATATTTGCAGTATATGGCTATATACAGACAAACAGTGATATTTACATATGGTTCTCACCCAACAATCAGATCTCCCTGAGGTACACATTGTGTTGTTCCATCTTTATGCATTATCCACCATGTGCAACCTGGTCCTTGAGCAAGGAAAATCCCACAGATGAGTTTGTCTGTATTTGAGGCAGAATTGATTCAAACTGTCTTCCCTTACAAACCTCTGACATGCACCACTAAGACTTTGTCTCCATCTACTGTATGCAGGGGCACAGGTTGGGCAGGGCCTGCTCGGTTGGTGGAGCTTTAGGAGTTAAGTAACCAGGTGGCCTTTGTTAGATGCAATTTTTGAAAGATCCCCCACCCAATGCCTTCAAGGTGGTTTTCAACAGTCCACTGTACCTCTCCACTATGCCTGCAGCTGGTGCATGGTAGGGGATATAGCACACCCACTCAAAGCCATGTTCCCTAGCCCAAGTGTTGATAAGGGTATTCTTGAAATGTGTCCCGTTGTCTGACTCAATCGTCTCAGGGGTACCATGCCTCCAAAGGACTTGCTTTTCCAGGCCTAGGATGGTGTTATGGGCTGTAGTGTGAGGCAAAGGCTAGGTCTCCAGCCATCCAGTGGTGGCTTCTACAATTGTGAGCAGATAGAGCTTGCCCTGGAGTGTCTGGGACGGTGTGATGTAGTCAATCTGCCAGGCCTTGCCATACTTATATTTGGACCATCGCCCACCATACCATAGGGGCTTCAACACACTTGGCCTGCTTGATGGCAGCACATGTCTCACAGTCATGGATAACCTGAGAAATATTGTCTGTGGTTAAATACACTCCTCGATCTTGTGTCCACTTATAGGTGGCATCTCTACCCTGATGACCTGAGGCATCATGGGCCCATCGAGCTAGGAATAACTCTCCCTTGTGTTGCCAATCTAGGTCTATCTTTGACACCTCTATCTTTGCAGTCTGATCAACTTGCTTGTTGTTTTGGTGCTCCTCATTAGCTCTACTGTTGGGGACATGGGCATCTACATGGTGGATTTTCACAGATGGTTTCTCTACCCTGGTAGCAATACCTTTCCACTCTTCAGCAGCCCAATTAGGTTTTCCTCTAGGCTGACACCTCTCCAACTTGTCATGTTGGCCTCCATACAGCTGCTTTCCACTTTCATTTCATCCCTACAATGCGACAAGAACCATCAGTAAAAAAAGCACAATGTGTTTCTTCTGCTGGCAGTTGGT
>NW_005055936.1:0-617 GCF_000277835.1 Geospiza fortis
GAATCCCGGGATAATGGGGATAACAGGTATAACGGGATAACGGGGATAATGGGGATAATGGGGATAACAAGGATAATGGGGTAACGGAGATAACGGGGATAACGGGATAATGGGGATAACGGGATAACAGGGATAACGGGATCGGGAATAACAGGGTAACGGGGATAACAGGATAATGGGGATAACGGGATAATGGGGATAACGGGATAACGGGATTGGGAATCCCGGGGTAACGGGGATAACGGGATAACGGGGATAACAGTGATAATGGGGTAACGGGGATAACAGGGATAACGGGATCAGGAATCCCGGGATAACGGGGAATAACAGGGATAACGGGGTAACGGGGATAACAGGGATAACGGGGATAACGGGATAACGGGGTAACGGGGGTAACGGGGATAACAGGGATAACGGGATCGGGAATCCCGGGATAACGGGGAATAACAGGGATAACGGGGTAACGGGGATAACAGGGATAACGGGGATAACGGGATAACGGGGTAACGGGGGTAACGGGGATAACAGGGATAACGGGATCGGGAATCCCGGGATAACGGGGAATAACAGGGATAACGGGGTAACGGGGATAACAGGGATAACGGGGATAACGGGAT
>NW_005055936.1:1181-3105 GCF_000277835.1 Geospiza fortis
GGGATAACGGGGATAACAGGGATAACGGGGATCGGGAATCCCGGGATAACGGGATCAGGAATCCCAGGATAACAGGATTGGGAATCCCGGGATAACGGGGATAACAGGGATAACAGGATAATGGGGATAACAGGGATCCCGGGATAATGGGGATAACGGGATCGGGGATCCCGGGATAACAGGGATAATGGGATAACGGGGATCGGGAATCCCGGGATAACGGGATCGGGAATCCCGGGATAATGGGGATAACAGGGATAACGGGATCGGGGATTACGGGATAATGGGGATAACAGGGATAATGGGATAATGGGGATAACAGGGATCCCGGGATAACGGGGATAACGGGATCGGGGATAACGGGATCGGGGATAATGGGATAATGGGGATAAGATGGATAATGGGATAACGGGGATAACAGGGATCCCGGGATAATGGGGATCGGGGATCCCGGGATAACGGGGAATAACAGGGATAACAGGATAACGGGGATAATGGGATCGGGGATCCTGGGGTAACGGGATAACAGGGATAACGGGGTAACAGGGATAACGGGGATCAGGAATCCCGGGATGACGGGATCGGGAGTCCCGGGATAATGGGGATAACAGGGATCAGCAATCCCGGGATAACGGGGATAACAGGGATAACGGGATAACAGGGTGGGGAATCCTGGGATAACAGGGATAACAGGGATCCCGGGATAACAGGGATCAGGAATCCCAGGATAATGGGGATGACGGGATCAGGAATCCTGGGATAACGGGGATAACGCGATAACGGGATCGGGAATCCCGGGATAACGGGGATAACAGGGATAATGGGGTAACAGGGATAACGGGATAACAGGGATAACAGGGACAACAGGGATAACGGGGATAACAGGGATAACGGGATCGGGAATCCTGGGATAATGGGGATCAGAAATTCCGGGAAAACTGGGAAAACGGGATTGGGAATCCCGGGATAACAGGGATCAGCAATCCCGGGATAACTGGGATAACAGGATCGGGAATCCCAGGATAACGGGGATAATGGGATCAGGAATCCTGGGATAACGGGGATAACAGGGATCCTGGGATAATGGGGATCAGGAATCCCGGGATAACGGGGATAATGGGATCAGGAATTCCAGGATAACGGGATCAGAAATTCTGGGATAACTGGGAAAATCGGATTTCTGTCCTCAGGGACTGTGGTGGCCGCATCTCTGGGAAAGGCTGGGATGGGACTTGGAGCAACCTGGAATTCCATAACCGTGGAATGGGGTGGGGTTGGAGGTTCCGTCCCTTGGGACGTTGGGAAGGGATTCCTGGCTGGGCTGGAATTCCCAGGGAATCCCTGGCAGTGTCCAAGGAAAGGTTGGAGCGCTCTGGGATTGGGATTGGAATGGGATGGGATTGAAGGTCCATGGATCCCACCCCAAACCATCCCGGGATTCTGGGATCGCGAACATCCAAAATTCATCCCGAGGGATTTTTATGGAATTTGGGGATGGAAAAGGGAAGGGAGACCCTTCCCGGAGTCCCGAATTCCCAATTAAATCCCTGGATCCCAAAATTCCTTCTCACGGAGGAGTCGGGATGGGGCTGGATCCAATTTTGGGCAAAGGGCCTGGAATGGCAGGACAGGGAATGGCTCCCGCCATGGCCAGAGGGTCGGGATTTTGGGATTTGGGGATTTTGGGATTTTGGGATCTTGGGAATGAATTCCTGCATCCAGAGAACCCCTGAATCCCTGGGGATGTCCAAGGAAGGGTTGGATCACCCTGCGATCCTCAAGATCCCTTCCCACCCAAACCATCCTGGGATTTTTTTGGGATTTCCCGGTCCCAGCCGCGCTCCCGATCCCGTCCGACCCCTCTGGAGCTGGGAGCGGCCGGGGAAATCCCCCGCCCCGCGGATTCCAGGGGGCTCCGGATCCA
>NW_005055936.1:3796-5335 GCF_000277835.1 Geospiza fortis
GCCCCAAAATTTGGGATGGAGGGAGGAACTGCCCCAAAATTTGGGATAGAGGGAAGGAAGAAGGAGGAAAAGCCCCAAAATTTGGGATAAATGGAGGAGGAGCCCCAAAATTTGGAAAATAGGGAGGAAGAGCCCCAAAATTTGGGATGGGGAGAGGGAAGGCCACAACATTTGGGATGGAGGACAAGCCCCAAAATTTGGGATGGAGGGAGGAACTGCCCCAAAATTTGGGGTGGAGGGAGGATGAGCCCCAAAATTTGGGATGGAGGGAGAAGGAACCCCAAAATTTGGGATGGGGAGAGGGAAGGCCACAACATTTGGGATGGATGGAGGAGGAGCCCCAAAATTCAGGATGGAGGGTGGAGGAGCCCCAAAATTTGGGATAGGGGGAAGGAAGAAGGAGGAAAAGACCCAAAATTTGGCATAAAAGGATGGAGCCCCAAAATTTGGGATGGAGGGAGGGGGAGCCCCAAAATTTGGGATGGAGGGAGGAACTGCCCCAAAATTTGGGGTGGAGGGAGGATGAGCCCCAAAATTTGGGATGGAGGGAGAAGGAACCCCAAAATTTGGGATGGGGAGAGGGAAGGCATCAAAATTTGGGATAGGGGGAGGAGGAGCCCCAAAATTTGGGATGGAGGGAGGAAGAGCCCCAAAATTTGGGATGGAGGGAGAAGGAACCCCAAAATTTGGGATAGAGGGAGGATGAGCCCCAAAATTTGGAATACAGGGAAGAAACGCCCCAAAACTTGGGATAGAGAGAGGAGGAATCCCAAAATTTGGGATGAAGGGAGGAAATGCCCAAAAATTTGGGATAGAGGGAGGAGGAGCCCCAAAATTTGGGATGGAGGGAGGAAACGCCCCAACATTTAGGATGGAGGGAGAAGGAACCCCAAAATTTGGGATGGAAGGAGGAAATGCCCCAAAATTGGGGATAGAGGGAGGAGGAGCCCCAAAATTTGGGATGGGGAGAGGGAAGGCCACAACATTTGGGATGGAGGGAAGAAACGCCCCAAAATTTGGGATGGAGGGAGGAAACGCCCCAAAATTTGGGATGGAGGGAGGGAATTCTTGCTGGAATGTTGGGAAGGATCCTGGGATCCACCCTCCCCTCGGGATTTCCCATTTTCTGGATGATTTTCCCAAATGAAGGAAAAAATAAATAAACAAATATTGATCAGAAAAGGGAAGGAGGAGGTGCCAGATATTCCCAAAAAAAAAATTTGGGGTGGGTTTTCCAGGGATTTCCCAGGGATCACTCACCGGGGGAATGTTGTTGTGCAGGAACACCTTGGGATCCTGGAAAAGGGGGAAAAGGCGCTGTGAGTTGTGGGGGAAAATGGGGAAAAACGAGGGAAAATTGGTAAAAGGGGAAAAAGGGAGGAAAAGGGGAAATTCGCATTTCTGAAACATTGTTAAAAATAACAGTAATAAAGTGCAACTGAAAACGCTTTAAAGTTGCCCAAAATTCCAAATATTCCCTCGGGTTGTGGAACCATGATGAGATCCCAGCTCCTCTCCCACCCAACCCATCCCAGGAGG
>NW_005055937.1:0-5330 GCF_000277835.1 Geospiza fortis
TTTTTTTTTTTTAGTAACACAAAGGTTAATACACGAAATGCTGCTCTCTGGTGTGTGGATGCATCCTCATGTTGCAGTACTTGTGTATTCTTGTGTCTTCACTGAGTCCCCTAGATCAGGAACTGGGATTTCATCCTGCCTTTTAATTTTTTGGTTGATAGATAATTTTTAATGTGTTTTTTCATTGTTTAATATCAACTTAATGAGTCAAAATACTTTTTTTATAAAAGAGAGAAGAAACTCAATGTAAGTCTAGGATTTAATAAGCTATTAATTCTACTTTTTATTGTAGCTAATCCAGTTTTGTATAGATATTTTCATATCTTCATACTGATGGAAAGAGAATTTTCAAGGCTATTTCATAAGTAATACCGTTCTTAACAATCATACATTAAATGGATGTCATGGTTGAGAGTTGAGTCAGTTATTTGCTTCATAACCAGCTACTTTTCCTTTGCACATATGATTGCACTTGGGAGTTCTCTTTTGGTTGAGCAATGTAAATTGAATCAATATACCAGAGAGATAAAATTTGCTCATAATTCTACTGTCTATGAGGTGAGGGGTATGGAGGAGGATGCTTAGTGTGCCTCCTGCCAGATGGTGCTTTGCCTGTAAATAGAAAGCTTGATCTTTGGCATCACACACTTTTACATGGATGCACAAATGCCTCTCAAAGAAGTTGGGTGGTGTTTCAGATAGTTTCATTGCACTTCATTTGGATTATTATTGTTGCCTTATTGTTGCTCAGGTAGTATAATCCATGAGACAACTTTACTAAAGAGTTTTCTCTACAGAAGCATCCTTGCAGAATTTTTCAAATAAACATGTGTATTTCTTTGAATAACCTGTTCCTGATTTGCTGTAAGACTGCTGCCTAGGTTAGTACACAGCAAAAGCTGAACTGAGTGTGAGGGAAAATCCTGAAGTCATCCTGCTACAGAAAACTGGAAACAGCTGTCTAATGGGAATGGGAGCTTAAAGCTTGATAATTCCTACTTTATCCAGAGTGCATCTGACATGATCAGTGAACTGATCTTTATTTCTTCTTTGGTCCTGTTAAGATTTGTGTGTTACCAGCTTTCATGGTTAAATATGCTTGCTGAGTGTACCATTTTTCTTCACTGCCAATTTAGAGTTAAGGGCCTGTTAGCTTGTGAAAAAAAGCCCAAAAGCCTTCAATGTACTATGGCACGTTTATGATTTTCTAGTGACTATTCAAATCCATTACATCTAATTTAGGAAGTATTATTAAAAAGGAGGACTTCCATATGACACATTTTATATTTGAGTAAACTAGTTTCACTGTGTTGGTAAGATCTTAGGGTTTGACTTTGTTTCTGGTATTAATACTGCATTACATAACTGAAGTCAATGTTTTTCTATGAGCAAAAGCTACCTGCAATTCTTTTCTCAAGTACACAATTACTATCACAATATTTACAGTGCACAGGTTGTGCAAGAGGATTAGCTGAGTGTGCCTACATGTACTGAGGTCACTGCTGTCTTCCTGAGACTGTACCACTTCAGCACCTGGAGTAATAGGTGAAACATGGCAGGGATCTGACCCTTTTGACATTCATGGTAAAGAGAATATGGAAGGATGCTTTCAAAATTGCTAACCGTCTTTCTGTCAGAATCTTCCCAGTGCACTGATTTTGAAGAGCAGTGTGGGCTAAAGTCACAAATGTTTTAAAAGCAAGACTAGTTCTAAGACACACTTATCCTATTCATTGCAACTCAGCTTGTATAGGGTTCTTGCATTCAGGGAGATGCTGTTGGAAGGAGTGATGATTTTCAAACAAATTTCGAAGCAGATCAGTATGGAATTATAATTTAGTGCAATTTGCAGTACCGTGAATCTGTTGTAAAACTCCTGTCACACAAACTGTTGATATCTTGCTGCTGACACCAGGTAATGATGCATGCATTTGCTTGACAGGTACAAAGAAGCTCACTTCTGCACATAGTGATGAGTTTGTTCACTGTCACTGAGGCACAACTACATGTGTATGGACACAACACCAAGCCTGGGGAAGATGAGGGTCTGGAATGTGAAAGGGAATTGCGCACAAGCAGAAATATACTTTAGTGCAGAGGAGCCTAAAGCTGTTTGCAGTGCTTAAACAAATGACACAAACTTTGAGTGTTCAAGCTAGCTTGTGAATATGGTTATTTAAGGGGTAAAATTTAAGTATTTAATTCTGTCTTCTGTCTATCCTTCATTCCCTTACACATCTGTTCTGGGTGAGTGTGATGATCAGCAGTCCCTGAGTGCCAGGGTGAAGGGGTAGGCATTGCAATCTGTAGCCATGGCAGGGCCTGAAGGGTCAGAGGAGCAAGATGTAGGCATGAAAAGGGGCACAGAGCTTTTGTGTTCATCATGTGCCTAGCCCCCTTCCTGCAAGGGCAGATCTGATTGCACATAGCCTTCAAAAACCTACAGATCCATTCTTCCTGTCAGGAAAAACCTTAAGAGTTGTAGCAGGCTTGAACACTTAGCAGGTGTTAAGACTTGGCATGTTTGTTGTAAGGAAATCAGCTGCTAATAAGGTGAAGAAATCACATGTCAATGCAGGTTATAAAACCACAGATCCACGTGGTTGTTGAGATGGTTGTCAGGCTTAGGGGATTCTGAAACTTCACTTCATTGGCAGCCTGCCTGTCAGGGTATGGGTAGGGCATGTGGGAACAATGCTCTCAGGGTACCCAGAATTAATCTGCTAACAGCCTGCGTCAGGGCAGGTGTCACAGGCACGCCGGGGTTGCCCCAGCTGCTCCGTGCCAGCTCTTCTCTCCAGAGCCAAGCAGGCAGCTTATGCTCTGCAGCTGCTCTTGTATTCTGTTCTCAGGCGTGCTCTTTGCATGCCTTGTATAGCTGTCCAGCCACAGGCAGCTCAGCCAGAGCTTTTTAGCAAAGGCGAATCATGCTTTCTGTCATGCCATAAGCAAGGACTTTTTTATGTCCGTGACTCAGAGAAGAAGGCGGTGGTGTCCCCTCCAAGTTGTAACTGGAGAAGGTGCTTTTGTTTTCCCACTCACTTAATGATTGGAGAGAGGGAACAGATTGATGGCCATTTCAATATAGACTTGGCTTTCTTGGTGCCCTCCCTTCCTCCTGAGATCTGTGCTGGATAAGATGAGCTGCAGGACCCATGAGTTTGCAACAGTACCAGCAGGATAAATATTTCTGTATTTCTATCTGGTTTTAAGATGATGGGTGTATGTTCCCCTCCTTTTTTTGGCAAAGGTTAGCCCCATTAGATGTACTGCTCTTCATTTAATCTCCTTCTCCCATCTGTTCTGTCTCCTTTCAGTAGAAACTAAGGAGATGTAGCTCCCACTCAGGCAGACAGATAACTCCATCTCCCATACATGAGAAAATATCTCTGTGTGAAGCAGAGCAGTGCCTTGCTGTGCACATGTATCAGATGTACCACGAGGGCAGACTGCTCTCTCGAACTCTGATAATGTCATATTCCCTCTGTCAACTTATACAGATGAGGGAATGCCACTGCCCCCTTCAGCTAAGTGTTGTTGAATTCCCAGGCCTAAAATAGGACCCAGGGGAATCCAAACAGCTTTTTTCCTGAGAAACCAGGTTATCACAGCAGTAGGGAAGAAAAACAAATAATTTAAGATACTAAAGCCATGATACAGCTAGTAAATAAAGAACAGTGCATGTAGCTAAGATATACAGAATTTATAGATGATTGTTAGATCAAACATTTGGATAATAAAGCCATAAAGACAGCAAATGTTTATACAGTAAAACTCCATACTGTACCTTGGAACTCACTAGTAGGTGGCCATTTCATTAAGGAAGAAATCTTGTCCACCAAGCTCCAGAGGTTTGTTTAATTTCCCTACTTTTATAGAAGATTTTGAATTGTCTCAGTGTGAGAAAAAATACACACCATGAGTTCTTTGTAGAGAGGAGCATTATCTTTGAGAAAAGCTGTCTTCATGTTAGTTCACGTAGTATTACCTCTGTGAGACAAGCAGGTGTTCATTGCAAGTAGTTATTTATTAGTAATGCTGTTATCAGCAGAATATAGTGTTATCACTGTCTATGAAGCAAGGCAGTTAGCACTGAAGCTGCTTTGCTTTTGTTTTGTGATTAGATGCCTACGCTCATTTTTTATTTTCTGGCTCTTACGTTTGATGTCCTCAGGACTTTGGATTTCCTATTTGGTATTAACTTCACAGAAGTAAAGTCACCTTAGAAAGGTTAGAAAAAATGGTGATTTTTATTCATACTTCTTAAAACTTCAGTTTATACTACCTTAACCATTTTTAACATCATACTGTGAAATATTACACAGTCATCTGAATGAGATGACCAGGTAGGTAATGGCTTCCCAGATGGCACATCCAGTTTGCCGAGGTAGGGAGCAGGGATATATTCCTTCTGCCATGTGGTGGCAGTAAGGGGATGATGGCACTTCTGGCACAAACACCTGTGATGGGATCTGCACACCTTTGCATCAAGTTATGTGGAAAGATCTGCCTCATGCGCAGGGTCCTGTTCTCATTGCTAGAGACTCGGGCCAGGGCTCTGTTCTTGGCTGTCCTAGGTGTGTTCTCACAGCTACAGCTTGAATGGAGGAGACAGAGGGCTGCAAAAAATGGGGGCTGCAGTGTGAATGGTGTGTGTGTCCTGAATGCGCCCATGGGGGCATGGTATTTCAACCAGTGATGTAAGAACAACCATATTGTGGAAGCAGCTGTAGATCTGGGTCTTTTTTCCCACTCCATTAAAGTTTCCTTAATGCATTTTTAGTTACTAATCACTTTAGATAATATTAGTTTTTAATAGGCAGAATTTATTAAAAAACACATGCCTTGTGTGCTTACTAATTATTTAGCATATATTTTTTCTTGTGGTAAGGAGTAACTTTTCTGAAAAAGTTTGCTTTTGTCAGCTAATGTAGCTGACGGTAAGTTCTTAAAGTTGATGGTATTTCAGTATTATTCCAGAAGGGTATCCCACTCTCATGGAGGGAATGATACTACATGGAGGGAATGGTATTTTTTTATACTAGGTATTAGTATATTACATTATATATAGCAGTGTATTACTACAAGGAACCTACTTGGCTGTTACATGCATATGTGCTTCTTGGCATCTTAAAATGTTTATAAAACATATAAAATAGATTAGAGCATTGCAGAGTGCTACATCTTGACCAGTAGTTTGTGAATTATCCTGTACTGTGTTCCTGTGAGAGTGTCAACTGTGATTACACAGTGTCTCAAAACTACAGAGCACTAAAGAGATTCTGAAATGGCAAGCTGTAATGTAATACATCAGAAGAGGCACTTATGTC
>NW_005055938.1:0-3472 GCF_000277835.1 Geospiza fortis
CAAATGTCATTAGGTTTCAACCCTTGTAGTTGAAACCTAACTCACTAGATTGCCATGTGCCTAATGTTTGTGGCAAAGAAAGAATGCTGACATTGTGAGCAAGTATTCACTACATCCTGTGCTTATGGCAAAGTTAGATTCAATTGTTTTGCCAATGCTTGGGCATTTTGATGGTAGAAATCATGAGAAAGTTTTCCTGCCCTAACTTTTCTGGTATAGTGACTGTCATGGCGAGGGCATCCGCCTTCACATTAACTTCCACTATCGGTCCAGGCAGAGTGGTGTGTGACCTAAGATGCAGAATGTAATATTCATGAGACCTGTGAAGTAAAAAGTTGTACAGAGTGGTCAATAACACAAAAAAGATCCATGTTAGAGACTTCCTTCAGGAATGAGTGCTCAGTTCTCTCAATGATTCCTGTAACATAAAGAGAATCACAAACAATGTTAATAGGTTCCTGTGACAAAAGGTGAAATGTTTCTACCACAGCTGCCAGTTCGACTAGCTGGGTAGATCCAGGTTGAAAGGTTATTGAATGTTCCCACTGTCCCATATCATTTTTCCACAGGGTGACAACATTGGGTGTCTTTCCTGATCCATCAGTGAAAAGTCTTTGCATCAGGCGTTGGAGTTTTTGTTTGTAGTCATCATTGTTGACAGGGGAGTTCCTGGGTTGTAGAAGGGCATGTCAAGGTATTGTGTGAAAAAAATTGTCCATTATAGTCCGCAAGAGCAATTTGAAATGATGGCGAATCCCTGATCAGATTCTCCAATTCTGCTGCAATAATAGGGAGATGTGTGACTGCCAGATCATATCCTGTCAGGCTCTGGCCACTTCCAGCTGTTGGGCTATCACAGTAGCAATTAGTTCTGCTTTAAATTGTTCCGAGCCAATATCAGCACATGCCTTGATATAATCAGAAAGGTCAACATCAGCATGATTACGAATCAGGTCCAGGGCTTTTTTACAGTTATTGTTAGCATTTTCATAAGAAAGAGATTTTAAGACAGCATCAGCTGCTTCCTGCATGTCAATTTGCCGTCTAATGGCAGATTGCAATTGATCAATAAAGGTTTCTGAGGCCCCTGCCTCACAACAGCAAAACCAGACTCCAACTTTTTTGTATCAGGTACTGGAGTTGGGAATACAAAGGATCTGAGGCCAGCTATACCCCAACTGAGAAGGAGATTCTTGCAGCTTATTAAGGGGTTCAAGCTGCCTCAGAATTAATTGGCACCAAAGCGCAGCTGCTTCTGGCAGCCCGACTACCAGTGCTGGGGTGGATGTTCAAGGGAAAGGTTCCTTCCATGCATCATGCCACTGACACCATATAGAGCAAGCGGATTGTGCTGATCACACAGAGAGCCTGGATAGGACATCCTAATCAGCCTGGGATTCTGGAAATTATAACAAACTGGCCTGAAAGTCAAACTTTTGGATTATCTTCTGCAGAAGAGGAGGAGCAAATGACACATGCCAAGGAAGCCCCACCCTATAACAAGCTACTAGAGAGTGGAAGACAATATGCCCTCCTCACTAATGGTTCCTGCCAAATTGTGGGCGCTAACTGGAAATGGAAAGCTACTGTGTGGAGCTCCACACAATGAGTTGCACAAGCGACTGAGGGACAAGGTGGATTGAGTCATGCCACAGGGCTTAAAGCCGTCCAGCTGGCTTTGGATATTGCTGAATGAGAGAAGTGGCCAAGGCTCTATCTCTACACCGACTCATGGATGGTAGCTAATGCTCTGTGGGGATGGCTGGATCACTGGAGAAAGGCCAACTGGCAACGCAGAGGGAAACCCATCTGGGCCACTGAGATTTGGCAAGACATCATCACCCAGGTAGAGGGGCTGACTGTGAAGGTTCAACACATGGATACACACGTACCCAAGAGTCAGGCTAATGAAGAGCATCATAACAACAAGCAGGCGGACCGAGCTGCCAAGGCAAAAGTATCACAGGTGGATCTGGACTGGCAGCACAAGGGAGAATTATTTCTAGCTTGTTGGGCCCATGATGCCTCTGGTCATCAGGGATGAGATGCAATGTACCGATGGGCTGAGGGGTGGATGACTGAGGGGTGGACTTGACCATCGACAGTATCTCACAGGTTATCCACAGCTGCGAGACCTGTGTTGCAATCAAACAGGTCAAGTGGGTGAAGCCTCTGTGGTATGGTGGATGGTGGTCGAAGCATAGGTATGGGGAAGCCTGGCAAATTGACTATTTCACACTGCCCCAAACCTGCCAAGGCAAGCGCTACGTGCTGACCATGGTGGAAGCAACCACTGGATGGTTGGAGACCTACCCTGTGCCTCATGCTACTGCCCGGAACACTATCTTGGGCCTGGAAAAGCAAGTCTTGTGGAGATACATCACGCCTGAGAATTGAGTCAGACAATGGGACCCATTTCAAGATTGGCCTTATAAACACCTGGGCCAGAGAACATGGTATCGAATGGGTATATCATATCCCCTGTCATGCACCAGCTGCTGGGAAGGTTGAATGGTGCAACAGACTACTTAAGACCACCCTGAAGGCACTTGGAGGGGGGACCTTCAAAAATTGGGAAATGAACTTAGCAAAGGCCACCTGGATGGTCAATACCCCAGGATCCATCAATGGAGCTAGTCCTGCCTAGTCCAAACCCTTGCACACAGTAGATGAAGTCCCTGTGGTACACATGCAAGGTATTTTAGGAAAGACTATTTGGATTAGTCCCACCTCAAACAAAGGCAAACCCATCTGTGGGATTTTTTTTTGCTCAAGGACCTGTTTACACTTGGTGGGTAATGCAGAAAGATGGGGAAACCCGTTGTGTACCACAAGGAAACCTGATCTTAAGCGAGAACTGTAAGTTTTCATTGTATATATATGTAAAAGTTGAGTTTAAAGATGGTATTGATTTGGGTATGATGCAGATGGTAATAGAATAAGGGGTGGTGTAGCAGCGTGGGGTTTAGATGTTGGATGCTGCTACCTATACTTATTCCCCAATAAACATCTCCTGTGGAAAAGCCACTTGGGTAGGTGTTCAGGCAAAACAGTCAAGTCCACACACCACACTCATCACGGCTAGCTCAGCGAAGAGAGGCAGAAGGGCCTTTTGTATGGTGTCTTGGTTTGGAAAGACAGGAGTCTGCTAAGGAAGGCAGGAGCCTCCCCTGAAATGGAGAATGTAAACCCTCCCCACCCCTCCGAATTGCTATAATTTTTTTAAATTAAGGTGCTCTCAGGCAAAAATATGGGAGCAGGAAATAACAGTTCTTTAATAGGGAAGAAATAAAAGTAATAAAATAAACAATGCAGTCCACTAGAACAACACTGACAGAGTCAGAACCCAACCTGACACCCTGTTGGTCAGGGTGTTGGTGGTAGTCCGATTGAAAATGTGGCTGCAGTCCTCTGAAGTATCAGGTGTGGTTCTGTTGGAGCAAGGAGGATCTGTAGAGAAGGATGTATTCTT
>NW_005055938.1:4956-5327 GCF_000277835.1 Geospiza fortis
ATAAAGGTAGAGCTTTGGCCATTTCTCTCTCTCAGCAATGTCCAGGGCCAGCTGAACAGCTTTGAGTTCAGCAAGTTGACTTGATCCACCTTCTCCTTCGGTAGCTTGTTCAACTTGTCGTGTGGGGCTCCATACAGCTGATTTCCACTTGCGGTTCATCCCTACGATACGACAGGAACTGTCAGGGAAAAGAGCGTAGCATGTTTCCTCTAGGGGCAGTTGGTTATATGGAGGAGCTTCTTCAGCACGTGTTACTGCTTCTTGTTCCTCTTCATCAGTCAGATCAAAGTTCTCACCTTCCGGCCAGTTTGTAATTATCTGTAAAATCCCAGGGCGATTCAGGTGTCCAATACGGGCGCGCTGTGTGATAA
>NW_005055939.1:0-704 GCF_000277835.1 Geospiza fortis
GGAGGGGCGGTGAGGGGACAGCGGCGACACCAGTGACACCAGTATGGACACCAGTGAGACCAGTATAACCAGTACAACCAGTATAGATACCAGTGACACCAGTGATACCAGTGTGACCAGTACACACCCCAGTATAACCAGTATAACCAGTACAGGGACAGTGACCACATCAGTGGCACCAGTACAGGGACACCAGTGACACCAGTATAACCAGTACAGGGACACCAGTGCGACCAGTGTCCCCAGCGCATCGATCCCAGTGTCCCCAGTTCCATCCCAGTCCCGTGGGGGAGGGGGAGGGGGGTGTCACGTGATCCGGTGATGCGCTCGGGCCGCTACAAAGAGCCGGACCGGGACCGGGACAGAACCGAACCGGACCGAACCGAGACAGGACCGCATCGGGAGCGGACCAGAACCAGGACCGGCCATCGGCACAGCCCGAACCGGAGAGGGAGCTGGATCGGAACCGGATCAAGACCCGGAGCTGGATTAGACCCGAACCGGATCGGAGCGGGACCGGAGCAAAGACCGGAACTGGATCGGGACCGGATCCGGGTTAGGGACCAGAACCGCACCAAGACCCGGCGGTGGATCTGACCGGAACCGGAGCAGCGAGCAGAACCGGATCCGACCCGAACCGGACCGGAGCCGGCTCCAAGCCTGGAATCGGATCAGTGACCGGAGCCGGAGCGGGAACCGGAACC
>NW_005055939.1:2345-5313 GCF_000277835.1 Geospiza fortis
GGACGGGGGAGGGACGGACAGAGGGACGGGGGAGGGGGGAGGGAGCATCGGGTGTTCCCAACTGGGGCCGTCCCAGTGCTCCCAGTTCATTCCTAGTTCCCCCCAGTTTCCCCAGTTTGCCCAGTTTGGTTCCCTGTTCGTTCCCAGTTCATTCCCAGTTTCCCCAGTTTGCCCAGTTCGTTCCCAGTTCGTTCCCAGTTTGCCCAGTTCCCCCAGTTTGCCCAGTTTGGTTCCCAGTTCGTTCCCAGTTCGTTCCCAGTTTGGTTCCCTGTTCGTTCCCAGTTCATTCCCAGTTTCCCCAGTTTGCCCAGTTCGTTCCCAGTTCGTTCCCAGTTTGCCCAGTTCCCCCAGTTTGCCCAGTTTGGTTCCCAGTTCGTTCCCAGTTCGTTCCCAGTTTGGTTCCCTGTTCGTTCCCAGTTCATTCCCAGTTTCCCCAGTTTGCCCAGTTCGTTCCCAGTTCGTTCCCAGTTTGCCCAGTTCCCCCAGTTTGCCCAGTTTGGTTCCCAGTTCGTTCCCAGTTCGTTCCCAGTTTGGTTCCCTGTTCGTTCCCAGTTCATTCCCAGTTTCCCCAGTTTGCCCAGTTCGTTCCCAGTTCGTTCCCAGTTTGCCCAGTTCCCCCAGTTTGCCCAGTTTGGTTCCCAGTTCGTTCCCAGTTCGTTCCCAGTTTGGTTCCCTGTTCGTTCCCAGTTCATTCCCAGTTTCCCCAGTTTGCCCAGTTCGTTCCCAGTTCGTTCCCAGTTTGCCCAGTTCCCCCAGTTTGCCCAGTTTGGTTCCCAGTTCGTTCCCAGTTCGTTCCCAGTTTGGTTCCCTGTTCGTTCCCAGTTCATTCCCAGTTTCCCCAGTTTGCCCAGTTCGTTCCCAGTTCGTTCCCAGTTTGCCCAGTTCCCCCAGTTTGCCCAGTTTGGTTCCCAGTTCGTTCCCAGTTCGTTCCCAGTTTGGTTCCCTGTTCGTTCCCAGTTCATTCCCAGTTTCCCCAGTTTGCCCAGTTCGTTCCCAGTTCGTTCCCAGTTTGCCCAGTTCCCCCAGTTTGCCCAGTTTGGTTCCCAGTTCGTTCCCAGTTCGTTCCCAGTTTGGTTCCCTGTTCGTTCCCAGTTCATTCCCAGTTTCCCCAGTTTGCCCAGTTCGTTCCCAGTTCGTTCCCAGTTTGCCCAGTTCCCCCAGTTTGCCCAGTTTGGTTCCCAGTTCGTTCCCAGTTCGTTCCCAGTTTGGTTCCCTGTTCGTTCCCAGTTCATTCCCAGTTTCCCCAGTTTGCCCAGTTCGTTCCCAGTTCGTTCCCAGTTTGCCCAGTTCCCCCAGTTTGCCCAGTTTGGTTCCCAGTTCGTTCCCAGTTCGTTCCCAGTTTGGTTCCCTGTTCGTTCCCAGTTCATTCCCAGTTTCCCCAGTTTGCCCAGTTCGTTCCCAGTTCGTTCCCAGTTTGCCCAGTTCCCCCAGTTTGCCCAGTTTGGTTCCCAGTTCGTTCCCAGTTCGTTCCCAGTTTGGTTCCCTGTTCGTTCCCAGTTCATTCCCAGTTTCCCCAGTTTGCCCAGTTCGTTCCCAGTTCGTTCCCAGTTTGCCCAGTTCCCCCAGTTTGCCCAGTTTGGTTCCCAGTTCGTTCCCAGTTCGTTCCCAGTTTGGTTCCCTGTTCGTTCCCAGTTCATTCCCAGTTTCCCCAGTTTGCCCAGTTCGTTCCCAGTTCGTTCCCAGTTTGCCCAGTTCCCCCAGTTTGCCCAGTTTGGTTCCCAGTTCGTTCCCAGTTCGTTCCCAGTTTGGTTCCCTGTTCGTTCCCAGTTCATTCCCAGTTTCCCCAGTTTGCCCAGTTCGTTCCCAGTTCGTTCCCAGTTTGCCCAGTTCCCCCAGTTTGCCCAGTTTGGTTCCCAGTTCGTTCCCAGTTCGTTCCCAGTTTGGTTCCCTGTTCGTTCCCAGTTCATTCCCAGTTTCCCCAGTTTGCCCAGTTCGTTCCCAGTTCGTTCCCAGTTTGCCCAGTTCCCCCAGTTTGCCCAGTTTGGTTCCCAGTTCGTTCCCAGTTCGTTCCCAGTTTGGTTCCCTGTTCGTTCCCAGTTCATTCCCAGTTTCCCCAGTTTGCCCAGTTCGTTCCCAGTTCGTTCCCAGTTTGCCCAGTTCCCCCAGTTTGCCCAGTTTGGTTCCCAGTTCGTTCCCAGTTCGTTCCCAGTTTGGTTCCCTGTTCGTTCCCAGTTCATTCCCAGTTTCCCCAGTTTGCCCAGTTCGTTCCCAGTTCGTTCCCAGTTTGCCCAGTTCCCCCAGTTTGCCCAGTTTGGTTCCCAGTTCGTTCCCAGTTCGTTCCCAGTTTGGTTCCCTGTTCGTTCCCAGTTCATTCCCAGTTTCCCCAGTTTGCCCAGTTCGTTCCCAGTTCGTTCCCAGTTTGCCCAGTTCCCCCAGTTTGCCCAGTTTGGTTCCCAGTTCGTTCCCAGTTCGTTCCCAGTTTGGTTCCCTGTTCGTTCCCAGTTCATTCCCAGTTTCCCCAGTTTGCCCAGTTCGTTCCCAGTTCGTTCCCAGTTTGCCCAGTTCCCCCAGTTTGCCCAGTTTGGTTCCCAGTTCGTTCCCAGTTCGTTCCCAGTTTGGTTCCCTGTTCGTTCCCAGTTCATTCCCAGTTTCCCCAGTTTGCCCAGTTCGTTCCCAGTTCGTTCCCAGTTTGCCCAGTTCCCCCAGTTTGCCCAGTTTGGTTCCCAGTTCGTTCCCAGTTCGTTCCCAGTTTGGTTCCCTGTTCGTTGTCACCCCCGTGTCCCCACGGCCCTGTGTCCCCCCACATCTTTGCCAGCCCCCGTCCCCACGGAGCCCCCGTGTCCCTGTCAGTGTCCCCAGGCTGTCCCCAGGCGTCACCTCCTCCCTGAGCAGGGCTCTCAGCTCCCTGGCACACAGCCGGAGCCGCTCGTGGTCACTGCTGTCCACCACCCAGACCAGCCCGTCCGTGCTCTCGAAGTAATTGCGCCAATAGGAGCGGAGGGAGCTCTGCCCGCCCACGTCCCACACG